>NW_007256285.1:235191-256917 GCF_000164805.1 Carlito syrichta | reverse complement strand
CCTGGGCAACTTGGCAAGACCTCATCTCTACAATAAATCAAAAATTAGCCGGGTGTGGTGATATCCCCTGTAGTTCCAGCTACTTGGAAGGCAGAGGTGGAAGGATTGTCTGAGCTCAGCAGGTCAGGGTTGCGGTGGTCATGAGTGTGCCACTGCATTCCAACCTGGGTGACAGAGTGAATCTCCAACTCAAAAATAAATAAAACAAAATAAAAAGTGGTTCAATTATATTTCTGTGCTGGTTTAGTGGAACGTAGCTTTGTATGACTATTTACTCTTTATTTTTTTTAATTTTCAGATTTTTTTTTTTTTTGAGTTGGAGTCTCACTCTGTTGCCCAGGCTGGAGTGCAGTGACACGCTCATGGCCTCCCCAGCTTTGACCTGTTGGGCTCCAGCAATCCTCTCACCTCAGCCTTCCTAGTAGCCGGAACTACAGGCACACGCTACTACGCCCAGCTAATTTTTTTTTTATTTATTTAGGTCTCGCAAAGTTGCCTGGGCTGATCTCGAACCCTCGGGCTCCCAAAGTGCTGGGATTACAGGCTGAACCACCCAGCCTGACCAGATTTTTTTTTTAAGATGTGAGGTACAATTCAGAGTTAGGTATACAAACGTTGATTATGCAGGTACCCTTGTTGATTAGGTATGCCCCTCTCTCCCCTGGCAGTTTCCCTCAACTGCCAGTCCAATCCCTCCTCCCGTGGCAGTTTTCCACTATTCCCAATCCCTTTCTTATAGTATTATGATAATTGTTCAAGGTCTGCTTATGAGTGAGAACTTATGGCACTCTGTTCTTTGTTTCTGTGATAGATCACTGAGTATGATCGACTCTCACTATTTATTCTTAACTAAGCGTTATGGTCCCAGTAACGCTCGGCTGCTCCCCTTAATACCAATGAATCAAAGGGGCATGGAACTGGTAGAAATAAGTTTATTTCTGAGTTCAAACCCAGCGAGCAGAGCCAGACTCGAGGTGTTTCTAAAATGGTTCTGCTCACCCTCCAAGCTTTTACAGTCCACTTGTATAGTCCAGAGTTGTTGGTACCTATACATTAGCCACGTGACCAGCAAAGCATTGTACAGAACTTAAGTTACAGCTGTGTTTTACATTTAGATAGTGACTTTTGGAGTAAAGAAAGTCTACAAGGCCTAAGATATCATGCATTGTGAAAGTTATGCAAATCACAAGACTTACAGTTACATTGATACTATATAGTTCAACGAGAGTAAATAGGGATTTGCATCTCTGGGCATAGTTTGCTAGGAAGTCAAGGATCCCCCGAACCTACTTACTGGGAGTGCATAGAAGACAAGGGGACTGTCAGTAAGTGCTCAAGAATTTGCAGAAGTGCTTGAATCCCCACCATGCCCTTCTTTAGGGGCTTTGACAATATGGAGGGACATTAGTGGTTCTCTGTATCAAAATCTGTATAGTTCCATGTTATGTGGTAGATTTCATTCCAGTAGGGATGCAAATGATTTCTCTCTGATAGAGAGGTTATGATTTTAATATTCTGAAGAATAAGTAGCTTTGTAAATACGCTCAGAATCTTAAAACGGTCTTTTAAACAGTGTTGTCATCTTGATTCCCTCATTAAAGAATTAGTAAATCTTTGCCATGTGTTTATGCTAATGATTTAATAGATTTAATAGGTTTAGAAGACTTAATTTTTCACTAATAATATACATGAAAGCTCTTTTAGAAAACTTTTTGAAAACTATACTTTGTTTTTTTTTTTTGAGTTGGAGTCTCACTCTGCTGCCCAGACTGGAGTGCAGTGGCCGCTCCCGGCCACCGCAGCCTCGACCGCTGGGCTCCAGCGATCCTTCTGCCTCAGCCTTCCAAGTAGCTGGAACTACAGGCGCGCGCTACCACGCCCGGCTAGCTTTTGACTTATTGTAGAGTTGAGATCTCGCCAAGTTGCCCAGGTGGGTCTCGAACCCGCAGGCTCAGATAATCCACTCACCTCAGCCTCCCAAAGCGCTGGGATTGCAGGCTGAGCCACCGAGCCCAGCTGAAAACTATACTTTGATGGAGCAAAGTACTATCTTGTAAACATGTTTGAATTAGCTTGGTTTTTACTGTTCTTCCTTTATAAACTGCTTACATAATACTTTTCTTAAAATTCAGCTATGATTTAAGTTTAATATTGCTCTGAAAGTCAACTTGCAATTCAGAATTCATAAACAATGCACAAAGAGAAATATAACCAGAAGTTTATAGTATAGCTACAATCCATTGTCTGCAAGAATGTGAACACAGATATCATAGAGTTTTATGTTAATATAGACCATTTATTTCATGCTGCTTTGAGCAGTTAATCATTAATATTCTCAGTAAACCTTAAAGATACATTTGACTGACTGACATTTGTCTGGCTCTGATGAAAAGTCTTAGACTTACCAATAATTTAATTGCAAGCATTTTCCCTAAAATTTTAATTTTTTTTTTACCTATTTCCATTTTAAGAGCAATGAATAAGAATCTTAAAATTGTAACATTCCAACAGATGTAAAAACTGTGGAAGTGTATGTTACTCCACAAAAGTATTAATTTAGAAATAAAAATTTCACCTAGAAATCAAGGTTGGTTCTCACTAGTGTTAGGAATCAAAGTTAATTCTCTTCACCTTCACCTGCCAGTGGATGACTTTTATCTCCTTGGGCTCCTAGGAGTGGGAATTAGTAACAGGCTCATTTATGCCCTATCCAACTGTCAGACTATAATAAAACTCCTACATACGAACCTTCAAATTATGAACTTTCAAAGATGCAACCATGTGTTCCCATGTCCAATCACATAAGTTAGTTCATGTGTCTGGTGTACATTGTCACATGGAAGAACCATTGTCTGAAATTTGTTCATGATTTTCATGATTTAAGAAGGTGGGTGCAGTGGTTCATGCCTATGATCCCAGCACTTTGGGAAGTGAAAGGATTGCCTGAGCCCACAGGTTCTAGATCAGTCTGGGCAATTTGGTGAGACCTCGTCTCCACGATAAATAAAAAAATTAGCTGGGTGTGGTGGCACATACCTGTAGTTCCGGTTACTTGGAAGGCTGAGACAGAAGAATCACCTGAGCCCAGCAGGTCGAGGCTGCGGTGGCCGTGAGCATATCACTGCACTCCAGCCTGGGCAACAGAGTGAGACTTCAATTCAAAAAAAAAAAAAAGAAGAAGAAGGTGTATGAGGAATCCAAAAAGGTCTTCATCACCACATACAGTGACTTAAACTATAATCCCAGTACTTGGGGAGGCCAAGGCGAGAAGATTGCCTGAGTTGAGGGGTTTGAGACCAGTCTGGGCAACTTGGTGAGACCTCATCTCTACGGTAAATCAAAGAATTTGCCGGGCATGGTGGTGGTGGGCGACTGTAGTTCCAGCTACTTGGAAGGCTGAGGTGTAAGGAATCCCCTGAGTCCAGCAGGTCAAAGGCTGCCGTGAGCGTGCCACTGCACCCCAGCCTGGGCAACAGAGTGAGACTCCAACTCAACTCAAAAAAAAAAAAAAGTCTTCAGCAACTTAGTGACTCCCAATGAGAAGCTGGTGGTAGATCTGCAAAAGGATGAGTTCATTGAACCTGCTGTGCACCACGAGGAGTTTACTAATAAAGACTCGATGGAAGAGGCCTAGAGACAGGAGGAAGAAAGACAAGAAGAAGAAGAAGTAATCTAAGAACCGAAGAGATTCACGATGCAGGAAATGGCAAGGGGTTTTTCTTTATTTGAGGGGCCTCTGTTAGTCTTTGAGGCACAGAACCCGAATATGGAAAAAGGTTCACCAAGTTTGCAGCAACTGTTCAGAATACAACCAACCCAGTGCTACCATGTCATCTATGATGAGGGAAAAAAGAGCTACTCTCCAGACAACACTGAATCGCGTTTTTCTAGAGGGTAGATAGAATGGAATCCAGCCAGGAACCAGGAACCAGGACATGAGTGATATTGCAGCCCGTCCTCTGTCTCCTGTTGCTGAGTATCCTTCAGCCTTACCATCTCCTACCTTCTCTCCTTTCTCCAGTCAGTTACTCTTCTTGCCCATTCACTCGATGCCAGCCCCTGTGTGCCAGCTATTGTTCTGTCCTGTATTGCTGTACTTTTCGAGGTACTGCACTGTGAGATTAAAAATGTTTTCTTGGCTAGGCTTGGAGGTTCAGCCTGTAATTTGTATGCCCAGGCAAGTGGATTGCCTGAGCCCATGAGTTCAAGATCAGCCTGGGGAACTTGGTGAGACCTCATCTCTACAATTAATCAAAAAAATTAGCGGGTGTGGTTGCACGTGCCTGTAGTCCTGGCTTCTTGGAAGGCTGAAGCAGAAGGATCACCAGAGCCCAGCAGGTCAACACTATTGTGGCCATTGTGTGCCACTGCACTCCAGCCTGGGTAATGGAGTGAGACTCCAGAATGAAACTCCAACTCAAAAGAAAAAAAAAAAAAGAGAGAGAGAATATATGTTCTCTACAGAGAATTATTGGCTTCTATGAAGAATGCAAACATAAAATTTGTTGTGCCTGCCTCAGAGAAGCTTGGTGGTCGAAATTAGGGAGCAAGATTCTGGTTGATCTGCCTCCTTTTAGCTTAACTTGAGACTAGAGCATTTCTTTACCACTGTACTACTTTTATCAGTATTTCTACTCATAGTTACAAGATCTAAATTTCACAAATAAATCGAAAGTCCGATGACAGTATTCTCATGTGTTCTAACAAGAGAATTCCAAATTACGCAACTTTTGTTTGAAAACATTTGTTTTTTTGAACTTTCTTGTGCCTCTGGGAGAGTACAGATTTCTCCAGAATCCAGAATGGTGCCCAAATTCATCAATGTCCTCATTAGAAAACGTGCAAAAGGTGAATATTCAGGGCAGAGTTCAGGAAGCCCTGTGTTGTTGTGGTCGGTCCTTCAGTTACCTAAACAAACAAAAGAGAAATGTGTGAGCAGAATTTGTTGGATCAACCTTCATAAAGGGTGGGGCTTACCTGATAGGTCACTCCTGAGACCCGAAACCTGACTGCAAATGCTGGATGCCACCTGCTTAATCCCATCATTTACTATAGAGATGGCTAAAACCACACTCAGCTCAGGCGGGGCATGTGACTCACGCCTGTAATCCCAGCACTTTGGGAGGCAGAGGCGAGAGGATTGCCTGAGCCCAGGGTTTGAGACCAGCCTGGGCAACATGGTAAAACCTTGTCTCTACAATAAGTTAAAAATAAAAGCAACTGGGTGCATTGGCACGCACCTGTGGTTCCAACTACTTGGAAGACTGAAGTGGAAGGATTGTCTGAGTCCAGCAGGTCGAGGCTCTGGTGGCTGTGATTGTGCCATTGCACTCCAGCCTGGGTGACAGAGTGAGACTCCGACTCAAAACAAACAAATAAACAAACACGCGCAGCTCATAAAGGCACAATAACAAAAACAAATGGTTAAGCATGGCAAAAACTATGATATGGAATTAGAATTACATAGTGTTAGCCAGTCAAAGTTATTTTTGATAATGTATCAGAAAGTATGAACCTGCAATGAGGTGCCACAGTACAACATGAGTATTTTGGAACACCACCTTGAATAAGTGTTGTGAACATACATTCCAGTGAGGACTTTAGTTTCCTAGTTTATAAAAGTACAATAATGATAATAATAACACCCAACTAAACAGCATGGTCTGAAGAGAACCGAGTGTGGTTATGCCTATGAAAGTGGTTACACATTGCTGTTTGATGTGTACGTGCCAACTAAATGATGCAAACCTCAAGGACTCCTAAATGCATCCTGTCTTACATAATTACACATTTCCTTCTCCATCAGCACGAGTAGGGTGGAAGAATGCAGAGGCGTGCTACAATGAGGCCTCTTACTTAGGTGAGGGCAGGTAGAAGTTTCCTTAGCTGGGGACTATAGGTGTTAAGAAGGTGTGGAGATGAGATGCTTTCCGTTGATTTGAAATGAGGCAAAAGCCTCAATGCTAACACTAGGACATAGGTACTCCTATGTTGCATGCAGAAACTGCTAGATTACTCAGGCCTACTAAAAGGTGAATGGGCCAGACTGACTCTTATGCTCTATTCCATTCAAATTGAATAAACAATTGAAGCTCTGAAGGTTTTTATTTTTCCTCTTTTGAAATAGGCTCCGTTATCCCTGTGGGAAATGTACTGAGGAATACCCACTCTGATCCCTGTAGTGAAGAAAAAAAGGGTGACCCCTGCAATGCTAATACATGGCTCCTCGGGATTAGCTTTTATAAAGATTGGGGGTGTTGAAGACTAACCCTGATCTTTTTTTCCTTTTATCCAAATTCCTTGGAGGCCTGGGGACTGATCAGGACTCACTAGACAGTGTTTTATTATCCTATTACCCTCTATACTAAAGTCTGTTTTCCAACCTGACTCTGGTTTAACAACACATACCACAAAAAAAAGGAAATCAAATTATTCTATGACCCTGCAAAGCCATCTCTAGGACACTCCCAGGCTCCATGAACCTCGCAAGACACTTATCTATCTTCCCCGAAGTCTGCCACATGTAGGACTTTATCACCTGGAAGTTTTCACCCCCTTAAGTTTTTTTTTGAGTTGGGGTCTCACTCTGTTGCCCAGGCTGGAGTTCAGTGGTATGCTTACAGCCACTGCAGCCTCGCCCTGCTGGGCTCAGGTGATCCTTCTATCTCAGCTTTCCAAGTAGCTGGAACTACAGGTGCACGCCACCATGCCAGGCTAATTTTTTTAAAAATTTATTGTAGAGACGAGGTCTTGCCATGTTGCCTACGCTGATCTTGAACCCCTGAGCTCAGATAATCCTCTCATCTCAGCCTCCCAAAGTGCTGGGATTACAGGCG
The DNA here is from genome assembly GCF_000164805.1 of Carlito syrichta. NCBI lineage: Eukaryota > Metazoa > Chordata > Mammalia > Primates > Tarsiidae > Carlito > Carlito syrichta. The sequence continues at coordinate 250,081 of NW_007256285.1, read as the reverse complement.
TGAGCCACTGTTTCTAGATCACCCCCTTATCTTAACAAAGCATCTCCTCTACTGATTTCCAAAATTCCTTAGATAGAAACAACAAATTACCAGTCAAGAAATCTTTGTTGTTGTTTTTTTTGTTTTGTTTGTTTTTGAGTCCGTGTCTCACTCTGTAGTACAGGCTGGAGTGCAGTGGCACACTGCTTATGGCCACCACAACCTCCACCTGCTGGGCTCAGGGGATCCTTCTGCCTAAGCCTTCCAAGTAGCTGGAACTACAGGTACATGCCACCATTCCTGGCTAATTTTTTAAAATTTATTGTAGAGATGAGATCTCACCAAGTTGCCCAGGCTGGACTTGAACACGTGAGCTCAGGCAATCCTCTCACCTCGGCCTCCCAAAGTGCTAGGATTATAGGCATGAGCCATCATGCCCAGCGAAGAAATCTTTGAATCCATCTATGACCTGCAAGCCCTTCCTTGGACCAAACCAATGAAAATATCATATGTATTAATTTATGGTTTTCTGTAACATTTGCTTTCCTAAAATGTATATAACCAAGCCATCATTCAACCATGGTGGGCACATGTTCTCAGGGCCTCCTGAAGATGGGTGTTCCCGGGCCTAGGTCCTCAAATTTGACTCAGAATAGACCATCTTAAAATATTTTACAGTTTGGCATCTTTTCATCAGCAGTGTCTACAAGAGGGAAAAGGCAGCAGGTATGCTCAGGATAGATGCATGCTGAAATGTAGAAAGTGCAAAGTCCACTTCTGGTGTCCCTCAGCACAAGGTGGTATGGGGGTTCCTGCTGGAGAGTGGTTTCATATCTGTCCCTGGAGGTTTTAGAGGGTGTGCACTTGATCATAGAGAATGGTGCCAACTTCTCACCTAGAGATTTTTTTTTTTGAGTTGGAGTCTCACTCTGTCACCCAGACAGGAGTGCAGTGGCCGCTCCCGGCCACCCCAGCCTCGCCTGCTGGATTCCAGTGATCCTTCCGCCTCAGCCTTCCAAGTAGCTGAAACTACAGGTGCGCGCTACCATGCCTGGCTAATTTTTGATTTATTGTAGAGATGAGGTCTCACCAAGTTGCCCAGGTGGGTCTCGAACCCGCGGGCTCAGGCAATCCACTCACCTCAGCCTCCCAAAGGCGCAGGATTACAGGCTGAGCCACTGAGCCCGGCTTTCATCTAGAGATTTAAAAACAGACTGCTCACAATGTGAGGGAAAGGAGAAAGGAGAACATGAGACCGTCTTTACTCTCATCATTTGGTGTGCTATATGGAAGGAGGATCCTGTGAACACGATGGATTAGTAAAATAGCCGGCTTCCAGTCAACTCGTGGGTAACCCCACCTTTGATAAGATGCTTCTTACCAGACCTGTGAGAGGCAGTAGGCTGAGGCAGAGACAGGCAAGTTGCTGGAGGTTAGTTCTCCCAAAGAACTGTGTTGAATGAGGTCTCTGTCCTGGACAGAGAAGAATGCCCAAAAGCATCCCCACGAGCCAGTCACTGTTTGGACATCTGCCACACAGGGGATGTCATGGCTGATTACAGCAGTCTCTCTCACTTGAGATTTTTGCCCATTTCTTCCATTTCTCCTCTGGATAACAACACTTGGGACATAAAATGAGACCAAGAAACCATGAAGTGTGATTAGGAGAAGTTGCAGAAAGAGAAAAACAAGAGAGATGTTCCCTTCCCCAGAAACTGAGCTGCAGGGCATGACTTTGTTGAGAAGAGCAAATAAATTTTGAATTGAGTATTAACTCAGAATCAGTGAGCCAGCCTCTCTCTCTCCCTCCCTCCCTCCCTCTCTCCCTCCCTCCTTTCTTTCCTCTCTCTTTTCCCACCCTTCCCTCCTTCCCTCCTGTTTGGACATCTGCCACACAGGGGATGTCATGGCTGATTACAGCAGTCTCTCTCACCTGAAATTTTCACCCGTTTTGTGGTAAAAATCTGAAATTTAAAAAATTATAAGAAAACTCGCCATTAAAAAAAATGTTCCTATAATCCCAGCACTTTGGGAAGCTGAGGTGAGAGGATTGCCTGAGTTCACAGTTTCGAGACCAACTTGGGCAACTTGGCCAGACCTCACTTCTACAATAAATCAAAAAAATAGCCGGGCGTGGTGGTTCATGCCTGTAGTTCCAGCTACTTGGAAGGCTGAGGCAGGTTTGAGACCAGTCTAGGCAACCTGGAGAGACCTTGTCTCTACAATAAATAAAAAAAAGAAAAAACTTAGCCAGACATGGTAGCACGTGCCTGTGGTTCCAGCTACGTGGAAGGCTGAGGCAGAAGGATCGCTGGAGCCCAACAGGTCGACGCTGGAGTGGTGGTTAGCGTGCCACTGCACTTTAGCCTGGGCAACAGAGTGAGACTCCAACTCAAAAAAAAAAAGACTGATGTGAAGTAGAAATTATATATATATCTTTTATCCTGATCTTACCATAATCTTGAATTACCGAAATATTAAAAATTTTATTATAGAACTTTTTCATGGTTGAACTTGAGCTTATATTATAGCAATGACAAGGCTAGTACAAATGAAGTGATTGAAAATATACCACCTAATCAAAAAAAATCAGCCGGGCGTGGTAGCGCATGCCTGTAATTCTGGCTACTCGGAAGGCTGAGGCGGAAGGATCGCCGGAGCCCAGCAGGTCGAGGCTGCGGTGGCCAGGAGCGGCCACTGCACTCCAGTCTGGGCGACAGAGTGAAACTCCAACTCAAAAAGAAAGAAAGAAAGAAAGAAAATATACCACCTGTCAAAGTTGTTCTCAAACTCAGGGATGAGAGGACTAACACAGCACATCTGAAAGTTGTAGTATGAGAAAAATAAAGCCATTTTTCAACCTTCACTGGGTTCTGTTTGCCAAATATAATAAATATTTTTACAAGGGAAAAAAAAAAACAAGAGGATATATGATGTCAGATGAAAACATTTTTATTTTGAGAAGCCTGTGGGATACTGCGGTAGATTTGCTCTTGAAATGTGCTGCCCGGAACATCTATGAAGACAGATTCTGGCTTAGTTTGGAGGCCCTGAACTCACAGTGTAACCTCCCGTCAACAATGGTCTGTGATTCTCTGTAACCATTTTAGGAAACTGTTGATAACGGACCCCCGCACCATTTTCTCTGTGGTTGGAGACCTGTGTTTGCACTGAGCCACCAACTACTAAGGTCAAGCTCAGTGACACCACTAGAGGACAAAACCCTACTGTTGCTGTAGGAATCAAGAGTTGGACATGGGCCGGTGGCTCAACCCATAATCCCAGCACTTTGGGAGGCCATGCGAGAGGATTACCTGAGCCCGTGGATTCGAGACCAGCCTGGAAAACTTGGCGAGACCTCATCTCTACAAAAAATAAAAAATTAGGTGGGTGTGGTAGTGCACGCTTATAGTACCAGCTAAATTGGAAGGCTGAGGCAGAGGGATCGCCGGAGCCCAGCAGGTCAACGCTGGAGTGGCCATGAGTGTGCCACTGCACTCCAGCCTGAGTGATGGAGTAAGATTCAACTCAAAAAAAAAAGAAAAAAAAAAAAAAAAGAGTTAGGCATGAGTACAGCAGGGTCCTTGCAATTTAAAATAACTATCTGAAGCCGGGCTCCGTGGCTCAGCCTGTAATCCCGCGCCTTTGGGAAGCTGAGGTGAGTGGATTGCCTGAGCCCGCGGGTTCGAGACCCGCCTGGGCAGCGAGACCTCATCTCTACAATAAATCAAAAAATCAGCCGGGCGTGGTAGCGCATGCCTGTAATTCCGGCTGCTTGGAAGGCTGAGGCGGAAGGATCACCGGAGCCCAGCAGGTCGAGGCTGCGGTGGCCGGAGAGCGGCCACTGCACTCCAGTCTGGGGGACAGAGTGAGGCTCCAACTCAAAAAAAAAAAATAATAATAACTATCTGGTAAACTTTGTGAGGATAAAGCTACATACTAAATCAATGGTAGGGTGACTCCATGTCCACCACTTGTAAATATCAAATGAATTCTTGCCCATTTGAAGATAGTTTTCTGGCCACCTATCTACTTTTTTTTTTTTTTTGCATAGGAGTCTCACTCTGTCGCCCAGGCTGGAGTGCAGTGGCATGCTCACAGTCACCACAGCCTTGACCTGCTGGGCTCAGATCTTTCTGCTTCAGCTTTACAAGTAGCTGGAATTACAGGCATGTGCCACCACACCTGGCTAATTTTTTGATCTATTGTTGAGACGAGGTCTTACTATGTTGCCCAGGCTGGTCTTGAACCCCTGGGCTCAAACTATCCTCTTGCCTTCACCTCCCAAAGTGCTGGGATTATGGGCATGAGCCACCGCACCTGGCCAAGATGTATTTTCTTTAAAACAGTAATTGAGTAGTAATCCTAAAGCACGAATGAAAGTATTTAACAACAAATTCTACAGTTTTTGCCCACCTGCTCTTGCGAGACTTTGTAAACTTTTCCTCCACACGATCCATAAATGCACTGTACACATCACGCCGCCTTCTGTGTCTCTTAAGGAAGAAGGTATAAAAGGAGTTGGTGAAAACAAGCGTGTGTAAATGTTAGCAGTTGTTTATTTTTTAAAATTGCTATTTCATAATCGTTGCTTTAAAAACCTACCTGCATTCCAGATTCACATCTTGTTCTGCTTAGACATACAGAGTTTACAAAGCAGTCTTATTTGACCAGGATAGAATTTGAGCCAGGGTAAAAAGCACGTGTTCTCAATTTTTTTTTTATGCGTGTAGTACAGAGTCTTCTTGTCAGGACTTCTATCTTGAGTGCAATTCACTAAACTACTCATGGGTTCCCAAGAAGGTGGGAGGAAGTTTGGGAAAAATTTCTCACATCATTTAGGTCTTAGCTGGGTGCGATGGCTCACGCCTGTAATCCCAGCACTTTGGGAGGCTAAGATGAAAGTAGCCCAAGAGTTCGAGACCAGCCTGGGCAACATAGCAATACCTCATCTCTACAAAAATAAAAATAAAAAATTAGCTGGGTGTGATAGCACATGGCTTTAGTTCCAGCTACAGGAGATGCTGAGGTGAGAGGACTGCTTGAGGCCAGGAGACTGAGGCTGCAGTGAGGTATGATCATGCCACTGCACTCCAGCCTGGGCAACAGAGTGAGATCCTGACTCAAAAAATAAAAAATAATAAATAAAAAAGAACTTAATCCATCATACTAGCTATCTTTGTAATAAAAAAAATTCAAAATTCTAGATAATCCACTCCTTAGCATTTCAAAAAAAAAACAGAGATCTATATGCTTTACTTTTAAATATAAAAACTTTTTTTTACTGTACACACTACAACAAATTGAAAACTCCTGTACTGGCCAGTTGTAGTTGCTCATGCCTGCAATCCCAGCATTTTGGGAGATTGAGGCAAGAGGATTGCCTGTGTCTAGGGGTTCAAGACCAGCCTGGGAAACATGGCAAGACTTCATCTCTAAAAAAAAAAAAAATTAGCTGGGTGTGGTGACATGCACCTGTTGTTCCAGCTACTTGGAAGGCTGAGGTGGTAGGATCGCCTGAACCCAGCAGGTGGAGGCTGTGGTGGCCATGAGTGTGCCACTGCACTCCAGCCTGGGCAACAGAGTGAGTGAGACTCCAACTCAAAAATAAATAAATAAATAAATAAATAAATAAATAAATAAATAGATAGATAGATAGATAAATACTCTATACTAAAGCAATTATTGACAACAATGCTGGAGACATTTCCCAACAGCTAGTGAGAAAGCCAAGCTCACCGTGTATGAAGCCGATTGAACAGGCCATGGGGCTTTTGTCAAAATTAGCTTTGAATCCCAGGTGCACTGGCGAGGCTTGTAGGTGATAAATCTTTCTGTCGTGTTCTTCTGTCTATCATCTGTCAGTAAATGACCCCCATGTACTAAAGATATGAAGACAGACGAGAGGCTTAGCAATGACACTTTTCTTTGCTCTTGGTGCCTCCCAGATATGATATCATTTTTGGAGATTAGGACACATGCAAATGTAAATAAAACTCTTGTCATTCTTTCTGCCAGTTCTGCTGGAATTAATTTTGTCCTTCCTCAAACTCCAGTTCCAATCCCACCTTTTATTGTCCTTGTAACCTCTTTCTAAAGCATCTTTATTCAATAGTATTTGTGACCAGATGGCATATTTTGCATTCCACCTTATGTTTTACTCAGAAGATTTTTTTTTTCAGTCATAGTCTCACTCTGTCACACGGGCTGGAGTGCAGTGTCATCCTCAAGGCCACCGCAGCCTCCACCTGCTGGACTCGGGATCCTTTTGTCTCAACTTTCCAAGTAGATGAGACTACAGGTGCTTGACACCACACCTGGCTAATTTTTTGATTTATTGTGGAGATAAGGTCTTGCCAATTGCCCAGGTTGGTCTCAAACCACGCCTGGTTACTCAGAAGATCTTGTGGTCAGAGACTGGGTCTTATAAAGTATCCTTGACACTTTCTTACATAGTGAGTCACACATAGCACTTACAAGGAAAGTTGATGTGTTCTATTTTAATTACACACCTAGATGAGACTTTAATCCATGATAAAATGTATATGCTTGTAAATTAATTGTCTTAATTTTACGATTATAAAAATTATTTGCTTCTTTTTTTTTTTTTTTTTAGTTGGAGTCTCACTCTGTCACCCAGGCTGGAGTGGCACGCTCACGGCCACTGCGGCCTCCACCTACTGGGCTCAGGTGATTCTTCTGCCTCAGCCTTCCAAGTAGTTGAAACTACAGGCATGCACCATCAAGCCCGGCTAATTTTTCTTGACTTATTGTAGAGACGAAGTTTTGCCAAGTTGCCCAGGCTGATCTCAAACCCCTGGGCTCAGACAATCCTTTTGCCTCGGCTTTCCAAAGTGCTGGGATTACAGGCTTAAGCCACCACATTCAGCCTGCTTCTAATTTTGAAAAGAAAATGAAATATGACCATGATTCTGGAGCCAGGTGCAGTGGCTCACACCTGTAATCCCAGCACTTTGAGAGGCCAAGGCTAGAGGATTGCCTGAGCCCAGGGATTTGAGGTCAGCCTGGACAACTTGGCAAGGCCTTGTCACTACAATAAATCAAAAAATTAGCTGGGGGTGGTGGCGCACACCTGTGGTTCCAGCTACTTGGAAGGCTGAGGCAAAAGGGTCACCTGAGCCCAGCAGATCAAGGTCAAGGTTCCGTGAGCATGCCACTGCATTCCAGCCTGGGTGACAGAGTGAGATTCCAACTCAAAAACAAACAAATAAAAAAACCACGATTCCACTCTCCAGAGACAACCAATGTTAACATCTTATTGTTTTCACTGACATATAATTATAATATGTAAATGTAGCATTCATATATTATTCATCCTTATCCAACTAAAGAATATTGAATAATGCAAATTAACTCTGGGTAAACATTATACAAATTGTACCATAATAATTACAGTATGTGTGTGTACGTACTTACCATGTGCTTTACAATACATTATTAACTAAAGGCTTTACATGTGGCATTAACAGATTTAATGCTTACAATAATTCCAAGATGTAGATTCCATTGTTATCTTCTCCATTTACAGATGGAGAAACCAAGAGCAGACAGTTCGGTTAACTGGGGGCAGCAAAACCAAGATTGAGTTGTACAGCTTGGCTCCAGGATTTATTCTCTCAATCATTACATTCTTTTTGTTTTCTATATATGACATATCAAGTTACAAACTCAATCTTTAATAATGTATTAACGGTTGTTAGTAGCAAAGTAAATGGATTGCTGCAATAATTAAACAGGCACTATATTATTATTATACTATATTATTAAAGATGGTAAGTTTTAAAAAATTATCTTTTTAGTTATAAGTCTTTGCGAGTGCTACTCTTAATATATAATGTGGAAAGTTTTTCTGCAATATTTATAACTTTATGATAACTACTTACTTGTACTTAAAAGTTGTGACTTAAATTTTAATCCAAAAGGGTCCTTTTCACAAGTTGTCACGAAGTTTGGTAAATCATGTTGATACTAGATATGTAAAGAGAAGATTGTACTATTACTAATAGTTATTGTTTATTATTGTAGTTGGAATTTGGTTTTTCCCAATATTAAATATTTCATTGGCAAATGTGATTTTGAGGATTTTGTGGTAGCATTTTTTATTTTTATTTTTTTAGTTGGAGTCTCACTCTGTCGCCCAGACTGGAGGTCAGTGGCCACTCCTGGCCACCGCAGCGTCGACCTGCTGGGCTCCGGCGATCCTTCCGCCTCAGCCTTCCAAATAGCTGGAACTACAGGTGTGCGCTACCACGCCTGGCTAATTTTTTGATTTATTGTAGAGATGAGGTCTCTCCAAGTTGCCCAGGCAGGTCTCGAACCCACGGGCTCAGGCAACCCTCCCAAAGCACGGAATTACAGGTTGAGCCACTGAGCCCAGCTTTTGTAACATTTAAATGTAGCATTTGTCTGGACTTGGGGGCTCACGCCTTTGGGAGGCAGAGGTGAGAGGATTATCTGAGTTCAGGGGTTCAGGGGTTCAAGACCAGCCTCAGCAATCTAGCAAAATCTCAACTCTACAATAAATCAAAAAATTAGGGCAACCTCCTCAGGTCTCCTCCCACCGTGGGAGCTTTTCTGTCCTCTCAATAAATCCTGCTTCCTTAAAAAAAAAAAAAAAAAAATTAGCCAGGCATAGTGGCACACACCTGTAGTTCCAGCTACTTGGAAGGCTGAGGTGGAAGGATTGCCTGAGGCCAGCAGGTCGAGGCTGTGGTGGCTGTGAGTGAGCCACTACACTCCAGCCTGGGCGACAGAGTGAGACTCCAACTAAACACACACACACACACACACACACACACACACACACACACACACACACACACAGCATTTAACAGTTGTACATGAAATTATTTGAAAGAATAATTTAAAACACAAATACTGTAAAAGCAATTCATTTTATGGTAGAGAAGAATACTTCAATTATCCTTATGTGCATAGATAAAAAATAATATCTTTTTTTTTTAAGTTGCAGTCTTACTCCTTCGCCCAGGCTGGAGTGCAGTGACACTCACGCTCATGGCCACCCCAGCTTTGACCTGCTGGTCTCTGGTGATCCTTCCACCTCAGCCTTCCAAATAGCCAGAACTACAGACGCACGCTACCACCCCCGGCTATTTTGTGTTTTATTGTAGAGATGAGGTCTCGCCAAGTTGCCTTGGCTGGTCTCGAACCCTCAGGCTCAGGCAATCCACTCGCCTCGGCCTCCCGAAGTGCTGAGATTACAGGCTGAGCCACCAAACCTGGCCAAAATAATATTTAAACAGTATGAAATTACAGGACCTTACTCAAAATTAGTCAACTTAACTGATCTTGAGCTTGTGGGCTTAGGCAATTCTCTCACCTTGGCTTTCCAAGGTGCTGGGCTTATAAGTGTGTGAGCCACTGTGCCCGGACAACTTAATCTTAAACTCAATCTTGATCTTAATCTATGGCATATTGAGTTACATGTTATTTTTTGGGAGCTGAATTTATTTTAGAGACAGTAAAAATATTGAGCAAAGCTAAATTGTCAAGAATAGTAACTATTGATTATTTTTAATAAGCTGTAAAACAAAGTATGATTTTTTAGATGGCTTAAATGGATCAGTTAGAACTGAAATAGAATTTGTATACTCTAGAAACTGATCTGACAAAACATCACATATCTCTATTCAAAAACTGAATCAATGCAGCACAAAACAGTGAACTTGAGGGTACCAAGCAGAAGTCTGGTCGGTTTGTAATTAGTCACTCTAGTCCTGCCACAAGCGTGTAGAAAAATTTTAAAATTCCAAAGAAAGAGATTCTCTAATACAAGATTTTTCACTTTTTAGTAAACTATAACTTGAGGCCAAGTTAGTTTCAAAAAAAAAAAAAAAAAAAAAAAAACCTTCATTGAGATTTAATTTGCAACAATCCTGACATCTGGTGGTTGCACAATTTATATCATGCTGCCTCCAACTAACTTTTAGACAAATTAATTCAGCTACCATTAAAATGTCCCTCATTCCTTGAACTTTACTTACCCAAGTTTTATCATTCTGTTACTAGGGAAATTTTTAAATAAACCAATAACCATTCAAATATTTACTTGATCTCCTTCATATTTAAAAGATAAAATATTTTATTTACCAAAAATGTGTTTCCATGCCTCGAACAAGTAAAGAAAGTTAATGATTGTGGTTCCCTGAGCTCCCTACATTTTATCCTAATAGCTCATAGAGTTAGCATTCATTTAATACTTCAACATTCCTCACTCTGCTGTGCTTTGCGTGTTTTGTCTCCTCCATTACTTAAAATAACCACACAAAATGTGTAGCATTGCTATTCCATGCTGTATATAAGTAAGAGAAGTTGGGCATGGTTACTCAATGCCTATAATCCCAGCACTTTGGGAGGCCAAGGTGAAAGGCTTACCTGAGCTCATGGGTTCGAGACCAGCCCTGGCAACTTGGCGAGACCTCATCTCTACAATAAATCAAAAAATTAGCTGGATGTGGTGGCACATGCCTGTAGTTCCAGCTACTTGGAAGGCTGAGATGGAAGGATTGCCTGAACCCCGCTGGTCGAGGCTGCGATTGCTGTGAGCGTGCCACTGCACTCTAGCCTGGATGACATAGTGAGACACCATCTCAAAGAAAAAAAAAAAGTAAAAGAATAGGGATAATCCTAGAAGCCATGCTCTTAATCACTATCTTATATTTTCTCACTGAAATAAATGTATTCTTTAATCTCACTGTTTCTATATTTTGTACTATCAGTTCTATTGTTTCACGCTCTTCCAAGCAACAGTCATATTTATATGCTAAGTTATAGGCCTAAGCATAGGCTAAACTCATACTCCTGTGGAATTATATTTTGATCTCAGTTGCATCACCATATTGCCAGCACCCTTTAAAATTATAAATCTAGCTGTGCGCAGTGGCTCAAACCTATAATCTCAGCACTTTGGGAGGCCAAGGTGAGAGGATTGCCTGAGCTCACGGGTTTGAGACCAACCTGGGCAACCTGGCTGGTATCTACAATAAATAAAAAAAAATTAGCTGCGCGTGATGGCATATGCCTGTAGTTCCAGCTACTTGGAAGGCTGAGGAGGAATGATCACCTGAGCCCAGCAGGTCAAAGCTGCAGTGGCCATGAGTGCGCCACTGTAGCCAGGCCTGGGAACAGAATGAGAACTCATCTCTACAAAAAATAAAAAAAATTAGTCAGGCATGGTAGTGCTTATCTGTAGTCCCAGCTACTCGGGAGGCTGAGGGAGGAGGCTCACCTGAGCCCAGGAGGTCGAGGCTGTGGTGGCTGTGATTGTGCCACTGTACTCCAGCCTGGGAGACAGAGTGGGACTCTGACTCAAAAAAAAAAAAAATTATAAATCTCATTGCTGTCCATACATTAATTAAATGATTAATCACCTGAAATAGTCATTAAGTAATAAGATATCCCTTTTGACAATTTTCATTCATTTATTTATTCCAAGTTAGAAACTTCTGGCTGCTGAAGTCCATTCTCCAATCACATCTAAATCCAAAACAGAGTTGGCCACTCCATTTGGTAGATAAAATCCCATCAGAAACAATAACCAGGCTCTTCCCTCTCTTTTCTATCATCTATTGTTGAATCTAAGTTATATTGTTCTATGAAAAAAAAAAAAAAAGATGCAGCATTATACAAACTATATGCACATTTTTTTTTTTTTGAGTTGGAGTCTGACTCTATCACCCAGACTGGAGTGCAGTGGTCACTCTCGGCCACCGCAGCCTCCACCTGCTGGGCTCCGGCGATCCTTCCGCCTGAGCCTTCCAAGGAGCTGGAACTACAGGCGCGTGCTACCACGCCCGGCTAATTTTTGATTTATTGCAGAGATGAGGGCTCACCAAGTTGCCCAGGCGGGTCTCGAACCCATGGGCTCAGGCAATCCACTCACCTCAACCTCCCAAAGCGCTGGGATTACAAGCTGAGCCACCAAGCCCGGCTTGCACATATTTTTTGTTTATTTTCATGTTCATTTCTAATCAAGAAATGAACAGAAAATGATATCTGCTTTTCCTCGTTGGTATTAAGTTGTTTTGAATCAAATGTTCTTTTGTACCTGTCGAAAGTCATGTGGTTTTGGATTGACATATACATCCCTCGGATATTTCCCACTCTGCACAAACATTAACTCTGCTTTATGTGAATCCAGACGTGGAAATGAATTTATAAACGCAGAAGATACAGCCTTCTTGGGATGATTTCTCAGACTGGGCAGGTGAAACATTGTTTCTGGAAGGCTGCTTTTTTTCTTCGTTTGTTCTTCCTTAATGATTTGTGTTGGTATTTCTGGAAATCTCAAAGAAGTATAGAGTTTATAACTAAAATCAGGAGGCTTTATTTCCCACATGTTAACTTTCGTTTTGCATGGTGGTGACTGCAGCATCCTCTTTTCTCTTTTGGAGGTGAGATCTTGTGAAGAATATTGCAACCTCTTTGCAATGTCCCCATCTCTTGTTCCTCTCTGAGACTCATGGTACTCTTTGTGGAGGGTGTTTTCACGCAGAGGATTCTGCAACAGACATGGAAACTAAATCTTGTCACTACAGCAATGTTGTATTCAATATTTTTCTTCCAGGCCACATTCATCTTTGAGAGATTTATGAAACAGAAAAAAACTCAGAACTGCCAGGTGTGTGTGTGGAGGGGAAGAAAAACGGTATCGCTTCTGCAAATATTTATTCAGCACCTTTGTCCAGGTTGTCTCTGAGCTAGGGGCTAGAAATTTAAAAATGATTGACTTAAAAATCATGTCCTTAAGCAACTAAGAGACTACTTAAGAGAAAGATGTAAAAACTAAAAAATAAAATCTATGTAACGGTACAGATATTGCAAATATGTTATGAGAAGCAAGGAGAGTGGTCATCTATTGATATCTTTATGAGGAAAATAGAAGGTATTGAAATAAAAGTTGCCATTTGGATTGATCTTGAAAAGTTAGTAGAAATATTGCAGGTAGTAAAGAAAGGAAGTAGATTTCACCAATATGTAGAAAGCATGTAAAATTTGTCCTTAGCTATTTTTAGGATATCTGTGGCTGCTTAAAAAAAAAAATCACAAGAATATTTAGTTACTGCTATGGAAACGTATAGATTTGCTTTTTGGCTGAACAGCTAGCCAGCTACAGGAAAATTATTGGCACACTTCTAGGATTTCATGACTTTGTCACTATGTTACGGGATGATTCCAATGAATTTGAAATTTTCTTGGAAGGAAGGATAATTGCCAGTTAGAATAAATTTGGTGAAGGGGAAATAGTATAACAATGCCAGTTTCTAGGTAATAAGGATCTATGGGGCTGAATTTTCTTGCCTTGTGCTAGAATTTTGTGTTGTTTAATAATAACACCAAATAAGAGGATCTTTAAAATCCTAAATGCTAATCTTTGATCGGCTAAATTTGTGAATGAAGGGAAATTACTTTGAAGATACATTGAGAATGTCTACTTAAAAATTAATAATGTTTTGCAATGATGAACTGTTTTCCAAATGCTAATTTAAACTTTGTTGTTGTTTTAATGAATATGTTATATTGGGAGAAAAGTAGGAAGCACAGTATGGTATAGGGTATCATGTGAGGAGGTAATGAAAACGGTACAATGGATACAACTAGAAAATCAGCTGGGGTTATATTAGTAAAGGCTTTTTTTTTTTTTTTTTTTAAAGTCAGAATCTCACTCTGTTGCTCAGACTGGAGTGCAATGGCAAGCTCACGGCCAGTGAAGCCTCAACCTGCTGGGCTCAGGTGATCCTTCTGCCTCAGCCTTCCAAGTAGCTGGAACCACAGGCATGTGCCATCAAACCCAGCCAATTTTTTGATTTACTGTAGAGACAAGGTCTCGCCATGTTAGTCAGGCTGGTCTTGAATCCCTGAGCTCAGGCAGTCTTCTTGCCTCTGATTCTCAAAGTGCAGGGATTACAGGTATGAGCCACCACACCCGGCAGTAAAGGCTTTTATGTCACACTAAGGAGTTTTAAATTTATCCAAGAGGCAATAGGAAATAAAATATTTTTAAGTAGAAAAACGACCAATGTGTTATCTGTATTTTAGAAAGATCAGTGTGGTAGCAGTATAGATGTTAGACTACAGTAAAAAAAAAAAAAAAAAGAAAAGAAAAAAGAAAAAAAAGGAAATTAGGGCATAAAAAAACATTGTAACAATGAGTAAATTTCAATAAAATTTAAGTTCCATAGTAACTATTTTAAAAAACGACAGTGGATATACAAATGAAAAGGGGAAAGAAATAAAAGCTTCTCACTGCTGAAACCACTAAACTTCAAAGATAAACAATAAAAAGGAAGAAAGGAAAAAAAGATATGTAAAACAACCAAAAAACAATTTCTTTTTTTTGGATTGGAGTTTCACTCTATCACCCAGGCTGAATGCAGTGACTTGCTCATGGCCACTGCAGTCTCAACCTGCTGGGTTCCAGCGATCCTTCCACCTCGGCCTCCCAAAGTGTTGGGATTACAGGTTGAGCCACCAAGTCTGGTTCAGAAAACAATTAATAAAACAGGAAGAGTATGTCCCCACCAACCATTTATAACCATGAATATAAATTAACTAATTTCTCCAATTAAAAAATATAGTGTACCCGAATGGGTTTTTTTTTTTTTTTTTTCAGTGGAAGTCTCACTCTGTCACCCAGACTGGAGTGCAGTGGCCGCTTCCAGCCACCGCAGCCTCGACCTGCTGGACTCTGGCGATCCTTCCGCCTCAGCCTTCCAGGTAGCCGGAATTACAGGCATGCGCTACCACGCCTGGCTGATTTTTTGATTTATTGTAGAGATGAGGTCTCGCTGCCCAGGCGGGTCTCGAACCCGCGGGCTCAGGCCATCCACTCACCTCAGCCTCCCAAAGGCGCGGGATTACAGGCTGAGCC
>NW_007256285.1:220413-235171 GCF_000164805.1 Carlito syrichta | reverse complement strand
GAAACCACTAAACTTCAAAGATAAACAATAAAAAGGAAGAAAGGAAAAAAAGATATGTAAAACAACCAAAAAACAATTTCTTTTTTTTGGATTGGAGTTTCACTCTATCACCCAGGCTGAATGCAGTGACTTGCTCATGGCCACTGCAGTCTCAACCTGCTGGGCTCCAGCAATCCTTCCACCTCGGCCTCCCAAAGTGTTGGGATTACAGGTTGAGCCACCAAGTCTGGTTCAGAAAACAATTAATAAAACAGGAAGAGTATGTCCCCACCAACCATTTATAACCATGAATATAAATTAACTAATTTCTCCAATTAAAAAATATAGTGTACCCGAATGGGTTTTTTAAAAAGACCCAACTATATGGTGCCTACAAGAAACTAACTTCACCTATAAACATATATCTGGATCAAAAGCAAAGGGTTGAAAAATAATACTCCATGCAAATGAAAACCAAAAGAGAGCAGGAGTAACCATATTTTTATCAGATAAAATAGACTCAAGTTAAAAACTGCAAAAAGAGTAAAGTAGACCACCATATAATGATAAAGAGGTCAATTAAGCAAGAGCATATAATAATAGTAAAAAATAAGTGCAATCAATATGGGAACACCCAAATATATAAAACAAATATAATAAGATTTAATAGGATAGATACACAGTGATACAATAATAGTAAGGGACCCTAATACTGCACTTTCAGCAATGGTCAGAACTTCCAGACAGAGAATCAAAAACAACAAAAAAAATCCAAGTTAAACTTCACTCTAGACCAAATAAACCTAACAAACATTTACACAACATTCCACTCAAAAGGCACAGAATATTCATCTTCTCATTAGCACGTGGAACTTTTTCCAGAATATATTATATGTTAGACCACAAAACAAATCAACAAATTAAGAAAAAATTATATCAAGTACCTTCTTAGATCAAAACGAAATAAAATTAGAAATCAATACCAAAAGAATCCCTGGAAACTATACAAATACCTGGAAATTAAGCAACATACTTCCAAAAATGAATGGGTCAAAGAAGAAATTAGGAAAGAAATTAAGAATATGTCTTGAGACAAGCAAAAGTGGAAATGCAACATACTAAAACCTGTAGGATACAGCAGAAGAAGGGTTAAGAGACAAGTTTATAACAATAAATGCCTACATCAAAAAACCAGAAATACAGTATTTCCTTTATTTTTTTTTAAATTTTAAATATGTGGGATATAATTCAGATCTAGGTATACAAGTAGTCATCATATAGGTGAAGTTTAGACCTCCTCCTGTCCCCAGAAATACAGTATTTCAAATAAGCAATCTAATAATGTATCTCAAGAAAGTAGAAAAGCAAGAACAAACCAAACCCAAAATTAGCAAAAGAAAATAAATGATTAAAAAAAAAAATTGAAGCAGAATTAAAAAAAAAAAAAAATAGAGACTTAAAAACCAACACAAAAGATCAACAAAACAAAAGGTTGGGTCTTTGAAACGATATCACAATTGATTACTAGCTAGAATAACCAAGAAAATAAGAGGAAAATCTCAAAAAACAAAATCAGAAATGAAAAAAGAGACATTTCAACTGATACCACAAAACACAAAAGATCATCAGAGATTATTATGAATACATACATTCAAACTAGAAAACCGAGAGGTAATGGATAAATTCCTGGAAACATACAATCTGTCAAGATTAAATCAGGAAGAAATAGAAAACCTGAATAGACCAATAACAAGTAGGAAGATTGAATCAGCAATAAAAAGGCTCCCAACAAAGAAAAGTCCAGGACAAAAGGGATTCACTGCGAAATTCTACCAAACATATAAAAAGGAATTAATGCTAATCCTTCTCAAACTATCCCAAAAAGTTGAAGAGGAGGGATTCCTCCCTAACTCATTCTATAAGGCCAGCATCACCCTGATACCAAAGCCAGACAAGGATACAGCAAAAAAACCAAAAAACAAAACAACAACAACAACAAAAAACTACAGCATAATATCCCTGATGAACATAGATTCAAAAATCCTCAACAAAATAATAGCAAGTCATAACCAACAGTACACTAAAAAGATCAATCACTGTGATCAAGTGGGATTGATGTCAGGGATGTAAAGATGGTTCAGCATATGAAAATCAATAAACATGATTTTATATATATATATATATATTATATATATTTTTTGAGTTGGAATCTCACTCTGTCCCCCAGACTGGAGTGCAGTGGCACGCTCCCGGCCAACGCAGCCTCGATCTGCTGGGCTCCAGCGACCCTTCTGCCTCGGCCTTCCAAGTGGCGGGAACTACAGGTGTGCGCTATCATGCCCGGCTAAATTTTTGATTTATTGTAGAGACGAGGTCTCGCCAAATTCCCAGGCAGGTCTCGAACCTACGGGCTCAGTCAATCCACTCACCTCGGCCTCCCAAAGTGCTGGGATTACAGGCTGAGCCACCGAGCCCGGCCAATACAATATATTAACAGCATCAAGTGGAAAAAAATATGATCCTTTCAAAAGATGCAGAAAAAGCATTTGGCAACATTTAGCATCACTTCATGATTAAAAACTCTCAACAAATTAGGCGTACAAAGAAATTACCTCAAAATAGTAAAGGTCTCATGTGACAGAGCCACAACTAATGTCATACTGAATAAGAAAAAATCAAAAGCTTTTACTATTTCTCTTCACAGATAACTGTCAAAGGAGGCTACCAAGCACAGAAACAAACAATTAAAGCTAGTAAACGGCTGAGTGTGGTGGCTCACACCTTTAGTACCAGAACTGTGGGAGGTGGAGGCAAGAGGATTGCCTGAGTCCAGGAGTTTGAGACCAGCCTGGGCAATTTGGCAAGACCTTGTCTCTATAATAAATCAAAAAAATTACCTGGGTGTGGTCGCATGTGCCTGTGGTTCCAGCCACTTGGAAGACTGAAGTGAAAGGATTGCCTAAACCCAGCAGGTCAAAACTACGGTAGCCAAGAGCATGCTACTTCATGGGTGACAGAGTGAGACTCTGACTCAAAAATTAATTAATTAATTAATAAGTTAGTAAACAACTTTAGAAAAGCTGCAGGGTATACGAAAAACATAAAAGTCAATTGTAGTTGGGCTTGGTGGCTCAGCCTGTAATCCCACGCTTTGGGAGGCTGAGGTGAGTGGATTGCCTCAGCCTGCGGGTTCGAGACCCGCCTGGGCAATTTGGCGAGACCTCATCTCTACAATAAATAAAAAAATCAGCCGGGCGTGGTAGCGTGCGCCTGTAATTCCGGCTACTTGGAAGGCTGAGGCAGAAGGATCGCCAGAGCCCAGCAGGTAGAGGCTGCGGTGGCTGGGAGGGGCCACTGCACTCCAGTCTGAGCGACAGAGTGAGACTCCAACTAAAAAAAAAAAAAAGTCAATTGCATGTTTATATGCTAGCTATGAATAATTCAAAAATAAAATTAAGAAAATAGTCCACTTATAATAGCATAAAAAGTAGAATAAATTTAACTAAGGGAACGCAAGACTTATACACTGAAAAGTTCAAAACATTCCTAAAGAAATTAGTGAAGATTTAAATGGAAAGACATCCTGTGTTAATGGATTAGAAGACGATATTGTTAAGAAGTCAAGATTCCCTAAATTAATCTACAGACTTAGTGCAGTCCCTGCCAAAATTTCAACAGTTCTTTCCCCCCCCCCCAGAAATTGACAAAGTGATCCTAAAACTTATGCAAAAACACCAGGGACCCAGAATAATTAAAACATTCTTAAAAAAGAAGAGAAAAGTTGGAGACTCACATTTTCTGGCTTCAAAACTTACAACAAAGGTCCAGAAATCAAAACAATTTGATGCTGGTATAAAGATAGACAGACAGAGTTATAAAATAAAATTTAGAGTCCAAAAATAAATGAATATATCTATGTTCATTCAATTTTGGACAAACGTTTCAAGACCGTTCAAAGAATACTTTCTTTAACAAACAATGCTGAGAAAACTGTATATCCTCATGCAAAGGAGGAAATTGGACCTCTATCTTGCATCATTAAAAAAAAAATTAACTTAAGATGGATCTAAAACCTAAATATAAGAGTAATACTTCAAAACTCTTTGAATGAAACATAGGTGTAAATATTCATAATCTTGGATTAAGCAATTGTTTCTTAAATATATTACCAAAAGCACAAACAATAAAAAGAAAAAAATTAATTTTATTATAATAAAAACCTTTTGGACCTCAAAGGATACTATCAAGAAATTGAAAAGAAAACCCAGTTGGGCTCGGTAGCTCAGCCTGTAATCCCAGCACTTTGGGAGGTCGAGGTGAGTGAATTGCCCGAGCCTGCGGGTTCTAGACTAGCCAGGGCAACTTGGCGAGACCTCATCTCTACAATAAAAACAAAAAAAAGGAAAGAAAACCCATAGAATGGGGAAAAAATATTTGCAAATTAAATATCTGATAAGAATTTAGTATCCAGAATATATTTAAAAACTCTTACAACTCAATAACAGAAAGAAATAATACTCAGTTTAAAAGTGAGCAAAGAATTTGAATAGACATTTCTTTTTTTTTTAATGAGGAATTTGTGTCTTCATCTGTCTTTATTTTCTTTTTTTTAATAATCAATATTTTTTATTATGATATTGTGAGGTACAGTTAAGGGTTATGTATACAAATATGCTTCGTTCAGGCACCCTTGTTGATAAGAGGTATCTCCCCAGACATTTCTTTAAAGAAGATAGATCAATGGTCAATAAGCATATAAAGTGCTAATCAACTTAAACAGTCATTAGGAAAATGCACATAAAGGACAACAAGATGCCACCTCACCTCACTAAAATGGCCACAGCAATTTTTAAAAAGTAGAAAATAAAGAATACTGGCAAAATTTGGAGAAATTGGAACCCTCATACATTGTTGGTAGGAAAAGTAAAATGGATCTGTGCTATGAAAAAGAGTTGGCTATTCCTTAAAAAACAACTGAAGAGTTACAACATCACCCAACAATGCAATTCCTAGGTATAAACCCAAGAACTGAAAACATAGGTTCACATAAGAACTTGTGCACAAATATTCATGGAGTACTATTCATGTTAGTAAAAAAGTAGAAACAGCCCAGTTGTCTATCAACTGTTTAATAAATAAGCAAAATATGATATATTCGGGCAATAGACTATTATTCACTATTTAAAAGGAATGAGCACTAATGCATGCTACAAGATAAATAAACCTTGAAAACATCATATTAAATAAAAGATGCCAGGCCAGGCATGGAGGTTCACCTTGTGATCCTATCACTTTGGGAGACTGAGGCAGGAGGATGGTTTGAGCTCAGGAGTTTGAGACCAACCTGGGCAACAAAATAAGGCCCTGTCTCTACAAAAAAAAGAAAAAGTCAGGCATGATGGCATGGGCCTATAGCTCCAGCTACTTATGTGGCTGAGGCAGAAGGATCCCTTGAGCTCAGAAGTTGAATGCTGCCGTCAGCTATGACTGTGCCATACCACTGGACTCCAGTCCAGAGTGAAGTCCCGCCTCAAAAAAAAAAGTGTTCAGACTTGAAAGACCATGTGTTATATGGTACCCTTTTAATAGACTATCCATAACAGGTAATCCATTGAGAAAGAATGTTAGTATTTGTCAGGGGAAGTGGGGAAGAGAGAATTAGGATTGACTGCTAGCAGGTACAAGTTTTCTCTTTTTGGAGGGATGACTTGTTCTGGAATTCGATAGTGGTGATAGTTGTACAAGATGTGAATACAGTAAAACCACTAAACCGTACACTTGAAATGGGTTAAATGGGTACAATTATGTTTTGTGAATTTCTTTCTCAATCTGGAAAAAACAAATTAATCACTAAATAATACTATGTTAGATAAATTACAATGAACACAAAAGGCAAATTTTTTTCTGGGAAATAGAAAGAATAAGGCCATAGCTGTTGACTAATTCAGTCCACTTAAGTTTTGCAAAAAACAAAACAAAACAAAAAAAACAAAACCTCAATCAAAAGTGATTGGGAGCTTGAAGGATGGTGGTATCCTTCCAGGCTCCTTCTAGAAGAACAGGTGACCTGGCCCATATTTGATATTTTTATCTCCTTTGTCTTATCTATCTATATTTAAGAGACTGATGCATGACATCTCATAACTTGGTAACATATGAACAACAAATTTAATTATCTTCGCCTTGGTTTTATCTACACAAAATAATCTTCAAGTGATAAATTGGCTTCACAAATACAATAATCTAGTAGCAGATAATCTAGTAGCTAGAAAGAGAATGTGAATTATTTTTCAATGTAAATTAATAAATTCACATTTCTGGTTTTCATGTTGGATCTTTTTGAAGTTGATTAATGTGACTTCAAACTCCGACTCAGCCAACTCACTAGCAGTTGATGAAAATCAAGTTCCTGACACTGGGTGGTAGATAATTTGTTCCAGGTGCATGCTTTCTTTTATACCAGTCTTGTCTCACACAGGACTCTTTCACATTTCTGTAGAAACATATTTTTAAGTTTCCAAGGAACACTGAAACCTCAGCCTTGACCAAAATTGTGAATGCACCTATCTCCTGCAGGGCTCAGAAATCTTCATGAACAGTGAAAGTGTGAGTGGATTGATACACAGTTAGGATTTTGTAATTTTTTCAATGAAAAGACATAGAAGTTGATGATGTCAGTCAGTGAGACTGTGAAATATCTCACCAGGAAGTTCAGAAAAGAAATGGATGCCAGGAGTATCATAAACTGGGAGAATAATAATAGGTCAAGACACAGGAGGATTAATTAATATTTAAAACAAGCATCATGGTAGTGAGTGAGAGAGCCATTACACTAAGAGATTTTGGTTAGAGAATGTGGTGCTGGTCTAGACCCTATTGAACCAGGCAGCTGGGAGTAGACACACATTAGTCACCTTGTCACCAATGGCTGTGTCAGTCTCTTCTATATATCTCATAACTTTTGGCTACGCAAAATTATTACTATGTCATATTTTAAAAGAGAATAAATGTGTTTTGATTCTGTATACCTTATTTTGTCCTTATATTATGAATTTATTAGTGCATATTATTCTTTTGAAAAATACAGGGGTGCCAAAAAATATATATATACATTTTAAGTATGACTTTCGCTCAAAAGATGGCATTTATCAAATGAATGCAAGCATAACCATCCAATTGGCAGGACAGTCAAAGAAAATGGCGGAAGCACAAGTTGAGCGGACATCATATGACACATTGTAACCACAATTCAATTCAACTTTAAAAAGTAATAAATAGATAACATCTCTAAAATGAATATACATTTTGCACCCCTGTATATATGCAAAATTAGTCTTCTGTAGTATGTAAACAACAGATTAACACTTGTGTTTGCAGTCTCTAGGCATAAATAAATTAACTAGATGGCCAGTTGAATAACTGAAGCCTGTGATGAAATATTGTATCATAGTCTTTAATTTACATGGAAAAAAACGAAAGCATAGAGAAATACAAAGTAATAAGACATATGACTGAGAAATTGAGAAAAAAATAGCATTCTTTGTTTTTTTGTTGTTTTTTTTGAGTTGGAGTCTCACTCTGTCGTGCAGACTGGGTGCAGCAGCCTTAACCTGCTGGGCTCCGGCGATCCTTCCGCCTCTACCTTCCAAGTAGCCAGAACTACAGGCATGCACTAACATGCCTGGCAAATTTTTTTGATTTATTGTAGAGACGAGGTCTCTCCAAGTTGCCCAGGTGGGTCTTGAACCCTCGGGCTCCGGCAATCCACTCGCCTTGGCCTCCCGAAATGCTGGGCTTACAGGCTGAGCCACCGAGCCATGCCAGAACAATAATTTCTATCTCTATAAACCCTATCCTCTGCATGTCTTTAGTTCTGCATGTTTTAGGTTTAACTTTGTGAAATAGCTATTATTCAACCATGTTCAACCTTACAAAAATACAAATTTTATGTTTCAACCATAATAGGAATATACAGAGTTCTAAAAATTACAGAAATTCCTCTTTTTGAAAACTATATCTAAAAATTCAAACATCTAAATGTATTTTTTTCTGAATAATGAAAAACTTCACCATAATAGTGACAATATTGAAAAATGAATTGAATTTCTTTCTCAGATATTTTCTCCTGGAAAGTCACCAACTTTTTTTGTTATCTTCTTTTATAATCTGCTAATTTAAAAAATACATTTCATGAGTTAGTAAATATATACAAATTAAGGCTTTTTTTGATTACATAGCTGAGATTAATTTTGCAACATTACATATTTTGGAAACTAGACAGATAAATGGATATAGATATACTAGGTACCTTGATGCTGCCAGTATAAGAAAATACTATTTTAAAATAATATGCGGGGCAACCCCCTCGGGTCCCCTTCCACTGTGGGAGCTTTTCTGTCCTCTCAATAAATCCTGTTTTCTAAAAAAAAAATTAATGATAATAATAATAACATAATAATATGCTATAATCACAGGACATTCCTTAGACCACAAATTCATGCACATTTGCAAACTTGTGTAAAGGGAAATTCAGCACATTATTTTAGATGGACTTTCTCCTTCTTAGTGTATGTTTCATGATTTCTCATTTATTATGTAATATACAAATAAATTGCTATTTGCATAAGTGAATTCATCTCATATATCTTAACATATAAAATGAATAGATTCCAAGGAGGTAATTAATTTGACATACTAGAATAATTCAAAAGAAAAGGCAGGAACACTCATTAGAAAATCAGTTACTTCACTCACCATTTGAAACAGAGTTTTTGTTTATCTCAGCAAGTCTTTTCTGCAAAGCCAAGGGAGATTAACAAACAGTTTATAGAGAAACACTTATCCCAAAAAGATATTAAAGTTTTATTCATCTGGGTTGCTAAGAAACGGAATAAATTTTCTAAAGGACTCAAGTCAGAGTGGAAAAAAGTAAAAGTAGGCCCTCTGATTGTTGCCTAAAACCTAGCAACAAAGCAATAAATCCCCTGCTCTTTTTTCAAAGGATGAAAAATCAACATAACCAGAAGCTCAATACTTAGTAAATACAGAGGAGAGAAGAAGAAAATTTGGACAATAGAACTCCGTCCAGTTTTACTAAATAAATCCTAACAAGTCTTGTATTTGTTTAGTAAGGTGCTATGTTATAAGGTAATGTGAGTTTGATATTTGATATACACATGATTCTGAGAAGCAGAACGATTATATATACTTAGGCTGAAGAATGTTAGGTTCTCCAAACATCATTTTATAAAACAACCGAAGATGGCATGTTCTTCTTCCTAATCTGTGACTCAGTCTACTGATTCTTTCTACATAATTTACAGAGAAAGTTCCGTTTTATTAATCAAATTCTACACTCCACAGGTACATATCTCTTGGTAAGATTTTTTAAACAACCTTTTTGTTGCAGTAAATTTCAAACATATGCAAAGTAGTCAAAACTGTATAATGAATCCCCATGTAACTATCATCCAGCTTAAAAAATTACTCATGGTCAATCTCGTTTCACAAACTTGCTTCACATATATCTCCAGCTTCTCTCCCTCCATTCCTCATATTATTTTTTATTTTATTTTATTTTATTTTTTTCTGAGTTGGAGTCTCACTCTGTCACCCAGACTGGAGTGCAGTGGCTGCTCCCGGCCACCGCAGCCTCGACTTGCTGGGCTCCAGCGATCCTTCCACCTCAGCCTTCCAAGTAGCCAGAATTACAGGCATGCGCTACCATGCCCGGCTGATTTTTTGATTTATTGTAGAGATGAGGTCTCGCTGCCCAGGCGGGTCTCGAACCCGCGGGCTCTGGCAATCCACTCACCTCAGCCTCCCAAAGGCGCGGGATTACAGGCTGAGCCACCGAGCCCGGCTCCTCATATTATTTTAAAGCATCATGTCACTTTATTAGTACTTATTTCAGAATGTTTCTCCCCAAAAGATAAGAACACTTTTATTTTAAAAACATAAGTACACCATCATTGCTGGGCACAGTGGTTCACGCCTGTAATCCCAGCACTTTGAGAAGTGGAGGCGAGAAGACTGTCTGAACCCAGGGGTTTGAGGCCAGCCTGGGTAGCTTGGAGAGACCTCGTTTCTACAATAAATCAAAAAATTAGCTGGGGGCGGTGGCAAGTACCTGTGGTTCCAGCTACTTAGAAGGCTGAGGCAGAAGGATTACCTGAGCCTTGCATGTCGAGGCTGTGGTGGCCGTGAGTGTGCCACTGCACTCCAGCCTGGGTGACAGAGTGAGACTCCAACTCAAAAAAACAAAAATAAAAATAAATTATAAAACATAGGTATACCACCATTATGACATCTTAAAGAATGAACATCAATTCACTAATATCTCTGAATAATCCATTGACATCCAAGTGTCTAATTATCTCATAACTGTTATAGATAATTTTGATTGTTTAATTTACAGCTTGTTTGATTTGGGCTATTTATTTTCATTTGGTCCCCAAATTTCCTATGACTTGAGTATTAATTTCTCTTTTCCTCATATTTCTCTAATGGAATATAATATTTCTTAAACAAAGTTCCCTAGTGGCTGGAGATTTCTAATTATTTTAACTATTATTTTTAATTTAATTTTATTTTATTTTTGTGTTGGAGTCTCACTCTGTTGCCCAGGCTGGAGTACAGTGGCACGCTCATGGCCACCCCAGATCGGCCTGCTGGGCTCCGGTGATCCTTCTCCTTCAGCCTTCCAAGTAGCTGGAACTAATTCGGCTATTTTTTTTTTATTTACTGTAGAGACGAGGTCTCGCTGAGTTGCTCGGGCTAGTCTTTAACCCTCAGGATCAGAAGATCCACTTGCCTCGACCTCCCAAAGTACTGGGATTACAGGCTGAGCCACTGAGCCTGGCCAAGTTATTATTTTTTTAAAATGAAAGTTTGCCACTGGGTGGCAGTGCATTACTTATAATTTTGTCCCAGTTTATAAACTGATAAGCTAAAATAAAATTTCTTGTACTGTTTTTCCTGATGTCCAATTTTACGTTTTTTTTCCCTAATACATTGACAAAATTTGAATTGACTAAATTTCTCACAGTTTTGAAAACAATACCCTTATGCGATCTGATTTATGCCTCCTTTTTTCTGGTCCAGAGATGCATGACGTTCTTTATAAAAAGATTGTATACAAGTACCTACTTATGTTTAGTTCCCTATTATTAGTTGTTTGGGATGCAACACTACATATGGCTCCAGATTTCAAGAAAGTTATAAAGGAATTGGCTAGAAATGACGCAAACCTATAAGAATACGCTACAAAATAAGGTGCAAGATGCCAAGTGATGCTATAAGTTATTCTTACGGGGACTCAGTGAGAAGAAGGTTTCTGAAATTTGAGAAGGTCTCTGAAGATTTCTTAGAGCAACTCATTGATACTGGTCCTCAGTGACAGGAGAGTACTTAAAAAAAGGAGAGAAGAAGGGAAAATAGTTTGGATGGATGAGCAGCATAAGCAGCATTCTGGAATTCTCTTTAATGCTCGTATGAATGCACTTTTGAAATTTTCTGATATAGAAATATCATTTTGGAGCAAAGTGACTTGAATTATCTATAAAATCATCCAACACTCTCCTCTTCTGAATGTATATTTGAATTTTACTGTACATAAATATCTAAGGAATGTGCAAGGATCTGTTTCTCAGTTTCCACAAGTTTGGGAAGGTAACAAGTTGTGGCAAATGAAAACTTCAATGCTCTGATTTTTATATTTCCAGGCACTAGGGAATAGGCACCTTTTGAATAAGTTAAATAACATACACTTATACAGTGAAATAACCTAAAATTTACTGTAGTAATAATTTTGTTATGTAACAGGCAAATATTCCATAAGTTATAAAGGAAATAAAATAGGCTTTAAATTATGCTCAGATGCTGGGTGTGGTGACTCACACCTATAATCCCAGCACTGAGGATTATAGCTCAGAGGATTGCCTGAGCTCAGGGGCTTGGGATCAGCCTGAGTAACATGGTAAGACCTTGTCTCTACAATAATCAAAAAATTAGCTGGGTGTGGTGGCAGGTGCCTGTAGTTGCAGCTACTTGGAAGGCTGAGGCAGAAGGATCTCCTGAGCCCAGCAGGTCGAGGCTATGGTGGCCGTGAGCATGTCGCTGCACTCCAACCTGGGTGCAGACTCTGACCCCCCCAAAAAGAATGATTTTTTCTACTTGGGTATGAGAAATAATAACTGATTCCAGAATGTAGTTAACCAGTCTGATTCCTACTTTGTCTCCTCTGTTGGAAGGAATTTCCAAACTGAAAAGGACGAACACAAACAGAAAAGAACTGAAGCTTTAGAATGTTGAGGTGATAATGAAATAACATAGTTATTTACATAGATTCAGGATCATAAATCCATATGGATTATATATCAGAACATAAGAGAACTTGGATAGGAAATGAAGTGGTACATTTTGGAAACTTGTTGAGAGGAAAAGGTGTTATAAGACTGGGTACTGGGAATTAAACATACCAGAATTTGTCCTAGTGCAATGTCCTGGGTGACCATCATCTGTTGTGTCACATAGTGCGAGTTAGGGAGTGAGTGGACATTATTGGGTTACAAATATGCAACCAAAGGTCAGGGAAAAAAAAAGTGAGTTTGGGTTGCTCGAATCTCAATATTTCCTGGGTTGGTGACCAGGACAAGGACACTATGCTGGACACGTGGTGGGTGAACATTTTGGGTTGTGGGAATTTCTTTTCCTTTTGTTCAGGGCCGAACAAACTGACTAACAATATATCTGGGTGCCAGATAGAGTTTGAATGTCAGTTGTTTGGAGAGGTTGGTTTGGGAAAGTTGTCTGGTCAACACCTGGTGACGTTGGGGACCTGGGTGAAGTTGCATTCCTATTTTTCAAGGGAAAGGGCTAACAATCCAGTGATACATGGAGTAGGGATGCAATCGTACTACTAGGAAGAAGGAGGCCCTAGTTCTAATGGTTTCTGTGTCCAGGCAGTCCCAGGTGAGCTTTCAAGGTCATTTTAGGACAGTTATGTGTGTTGAGCCACAGAACCTCAAGAACTTCTAGAATAGGCTTTTTTCTTTTCTTTTTTTTTTAAGTCGGAGTCTTATTCTGTCACCCAGGCTGGAATGCAGTGGCACGCTCATGGCCACCGCAGCCCCGACCTACTGGGCTCCAGTGATCCTTCCACCTCAGCCTTCCAAGTAGCTGGAATTACAGGCGCGTCCCACCATGCCCAGCTAATTTTTTTGATTTATTGTAGAGACAAGGTCTCGCCAAGTTGCCCAAGCTGGTCTCGAACCCCTGGGTTTAGGCGATCCTCTCACCTCCACCTCCCAAAGTGCTGGGATTACAGGCATGAGCCATCACACCTGGCCTTTTTTTTTTTTTTTTTTTTTTCATTTTTAAACAGTTGATCAGCGATTGCTCCAGGGAAATGAGACTTTCTGATCACTTTCAGAAATGGAGACCAACTCATGGTTGATTTGTCTATAAAGCAGGGCTATGCATCACATGTAAATACATGTAATATGTGTGATGCTATCACATTGTGCCTGTACTGAATCTGACGACTTTTCAAGTCTGAGGTTGTCCGTGTCAGTGTTCCTGATGTTCAAAGCTTGTCTGATAACTTGTGGGGGTTTTCCCTTTTCTTCTAAGGAGCCCCTCAAATTGACTCTGGTGAGAGACCCCTTCTTTCAGTTATTTGTGTTGAAGTCACATGGATTAAAACACGCTCCCTTGACTGCAAGTGAGTGATGCTTCAAAGAAGGACTTCACTTGTTTTGTATTTACTTGCCAGGTCAGTTACTCACAATGCACAACGGTGCAGCCCAGCTGAGACCTGCATGGATTCCACCATCAGTGGCTTCTCCGAAGGACCCAGACAAATTGGTGAACACTGTCTTCTCTTTTACCATACCCTTCAGCCTCTTGGTGTCTGCCTCCACAGCATCCTCAGACACTTATTGTCCATTTGTCATCCTCTGGTGGCTCATAATGCTTGTTCTACCCTGTCTCATTCTGTCTGTTCCCCCAACCCTCATCTTTTTTTTTTTTTTTTTTTGAGTAGGAGTCTTACTTTGTCGCCCAGAGTGGAGTGCGGTGGCATACTCATGGCCATCGCAGCCTTGACCTGCTGGGCTCAGGCAATTATATCTCTTCCTCCTCTCAAAGTGCTAGGATTGCAGGCATGAGTCACCATGCCTGGCCTTAATTTTTTGATTTATTGTACAGACGAGGTCTTGCCAAGTTTTCCGGGCTGGTCTCGAACCCTCGGGCTCAGGCAATTCTTTTTCTTCTGCCTCCCAAAGTGCTGGAATTACAGGCATGAGCTACCATACCCAGCTCTGTTGCTTTTTATAGCATTTCAAAATACTTGTTTATTCCCTCTTATGCCTTATCAAATAGTAACCTTATTATTTTAACCTGAAGTAGACTTCACCTCTTTTTCTTAAAGTACTAATATAGAATTTTAATTTCATTTATTCAATTTCAAAATAGCAGAGAGATTTTTAAAAAGAAATATAATGCAGCCAGTTGCATTGGCTCATGCCTATATGTCCCGACCAGCAGGACAAGTAAAACGTGGGCACGAGGAGGACTACCTGCTGCTGGTGAAAAGAGAGAGAGAGAGACCAAGAGAGAGAAAGAGACAGGAGACACGCAGAATGGAGGCAAGACAGTGTTCTGATCAAGCCTCTAAATTTTATTGTTAGGCGATTGCTTATATACATAGCAAAGAGGGGCGGGCTGAAATAGGGCGTGTGGCGGCTTATGATAGGAGGAAGAGTAGTGGGTGGTATGA
>NW_007256285.1:199940-220355 GCF_000164805.1 Carlito syrichta | reverse complement strand
TATTTGGGCCTGACTGAACTTTTTTTTTGAGTTGAAGTCTCATCTGTCACTCAGGCTGGAATGCAGTGATATGCTTATGGCCACTGTAGACACAACCTGCTGGGCTCGGGTGATCCCCCTCAGCCTCCCAAGTAGCTGGAACTACAGGCATGCACCACCGCCCTGGTTAGTTTTTTAATTTATTTTTAAGTCGAGGTCTCACCAAGTTGCCCAGGTGGTCTTGAACTTCTAGGCTCAGGCAATTCTCTTGCCTCTGCCTCCCAAAGTGCTGGGATTATAGGTGTGAGTCATCACGCCCAGCTTTGTTGTTTTTTATAGCATTTCAAAATTCTTGTTTATTCCCTCTTATGCCTCATCAAATGCTAACCCTGTTTATTATTTTAAACTGAAGTAGACTTCACCTCTTTTTCTTAAAGTACTAATAGAGAATTTTAATTTTATTAGTTCAATTTCAAAATAGTAGAGAAATTTATCTAAGAAATATAATGGGGCTGGGCTCAGTGGCTCAGCCTATAATCCCAGAACTTTGGAAGGGCGAAGCAAGTGGATTGTCTAAGCCCATGGGTTTGAGACCAGCCTGGGCAACTTGACGAGACCTTGTCTCTACAACAAATCAAAAATTAGCCAGGAGTGTTAGCACATGCCTATAGTTCTGGCTCCTTGGAAGGTTGAGGCGAGAGGATTGCCTGAGCCCAGCAGAAGGATGCTGGGGTGGCCATGAGCGTGCCACTGCACTCCAGCCTGGGCGACAGAGTGAGACTCCAACTCAAAAAATATATATAATGCTTTCCATATAGTGGTAATTGAAAAATTTTTGGACTTAATAGAATATTTGGGCCTAACTCTACTTTTTTTTTTCTTTTTTAGTTAGAGTCTCATTCTGTTGCCCAAGCTGGAGTGCAGTGGCATACTCACGACCACCTCAGCCTCGACCTGCTGGGCTCAGGCTATCTTTCCAGGCTCCACCTTTCAAGTAGCTGGAATACAGGCATGTGCCACCATGCCTGGCTGTTTTTTTTTTTTTTAATTGTAGAGATGAGGTCTTGCCAGGTTGCTCAGGCTGGCCTCAAACTCCTGAGCTCAGGCAATCCTTTCCCCTCAGCTTTCCCAAAGTGCTGGGATTACAGGAATGAGCCACTGCACTTGGCCATGAACTTTGCTGTGGACCAGTCACTGTTCTAGGTATTTTGTACTTGCAAACACATTCAATGTCACAGTGACCTTTGGGAGTAGGTACTTTTATTATCTCACAGAGAGAAACTGAGAAAGCGTCTGATAATGTGCACAAGATTATATAGTTGATAAGCAGCTGGGCCAAGAAACAAACCCATCCAATTTGACTTCAGAAGCCGGGTCTTATCCTTTATAATATATGGTTCTCAAAGCGTCTTCCCAGACCACCAACATGAGTACCATTTGGGAACTTGTTAGAAACGCTAATTCTTAGGCCCTATCCAAAGACCTATTGAGTCAGAACTCTGGAAGTGGTGTCCAGCAATCTGTTTTAGCAAACTTTCAAGGAGATTCTGATGTACATTCAAATTTGAGAACCTTGCCAGATTTGATGACTCACATCTGTAATCCCTGCACTTTGGGAGGCCAAGGTGAGAGGACTGCCTGAGCCCAGGAGTTCGAGACCAGCCTGGGCAACTTGGCGAGACCTCACCTCTACATTAAATTTTTAAAAATTAGCTAGGTGTGGTGGCACATGCATATAATCCTAGCTACTTTGAAGACTGAAGCAGAGGGATCACCTGAGTCCTGCAGGTTGAGGCTGCAGTAGCTGTGAGTATGCCTCCCCAGTCTGGGTGACAGGATGAGATTCCAATAAAAAAAAAATTGAGACACTCTCCTTCAGAGAATAGTGAAGGAATTGCTGGTACAGATTCTAAATTTTTCTTTTATCTGGTAGAAAATCGTTGCACAGATTTATTTATTTTTTTTTTTTGAGTTGGAGTCTCACTCTGTCACCCAGACTGGAGTGCAGTGGCCACTCCCAGCCATTGCAGCCTGGACCTGCTGGGCTCCGGCGATCCTTCTGCCTTAACCTTCCAAGTAGCTGGAACTACAGGCGTGTGCTACCACGCCCAGTTAATTTTTGATTTTGTTGTAGAGATGAGGGCTCACCAAGTTGCCCAGGTGGGTCTCGAACCCGCGGGCTCAGGGAATCCACTCACCTCAGCCTCCCAAAGTGCTGGGATTACAGGCTGAGCCACCGAGTGTTGCACAGATTTATACACGTCTAGTTTTTTTTTTCATTCCATTAGCTTTTCATCCATTTTAATGGCAACTTATTTACAGCTAAAATAACTACATATCTTTTTTAGTTTAAGTGACAAAGAGGATTTTATAAACAGGTATCCAAAAAGATGTAAGGTATTGCAAAAAAAATTTTTCTTCTCTAAAGCAAAACTATTCAAGATACTCAAAGAGCAGAATCAATTCACAATGAGCAACAGATTCTGAAGGTTTTACTTTGGATTTTGAAGGTATTTTCTGCTGCCATACCCCAGACAAAATTCTCAGTTGCAAAGAAGTTAAGATACCTGTTGCTGAAAGTTTGCTTTCTGGGACTGCTAGCAACCTCTCCCATATTCTCTCTGGGGATGAGTTTAGTACTTCAGAGGGTTGAAAATTATGTCTTCATTTTGTAAAAAATGGAGATCTTGGATTGTGTGTATGTGTATATACACATGACAGCTCAATTTACACCCTGTCATCCACCCAAGTGAAATGAAAAGCAAAATAAGATCTTAACCAGCATAACTAGGTACACTGTTATAACAATTTCAACATAAAATTAGCCTTTCACTAAAGATTCTCTTTGAAAAATAGTGACATGCCCCCAAATAACTAAATTATTATACTGCTTCAAGTCTTGAACTAAATCAAAATGCTGTTCTCTTTTAAACCAGAAGATTCCCAAAGACCTGGGAAAAGAGATAAAATAACTTCATTGGTCAGCCAAATTGAGTCAGTATTGTTTTCTTATTTCTAAAATACAACTGTACTTACAAGTACTAGTTACATAAATGTATTAACATCACAATTTTTTTTTTTTTGAGTTGGAGTCTCACTCTGTCGCTCAGGCTGGAGTGCAGTGACTTGCTCACGGCCACCGCAGTCTCGACCTGCAGGACTAAGGCAGTCCTTCCACTTCAGCTTTCCAAGTAGCTGGAACTACAGGCATGCACCACCATGCTTGGCTATTTTTTTTTAGTTGTAGAGATGAGGTCTCACCAAGTTACCCAGGTTGGTCTCGAACATGTGGACTCACGCAGTCCTCTCACCTTGGTGTCCCAAAGTGCTGGGATTATAGGTGTGAACCACCACGCCTGGTCAACATCGCAATATTTTTAAGTACACAAGTTCTAGAGGAATAAAAAGATATTCCATCTATTTAACATCTGAATTAGTTCCTTGCATGCCCCGGAGGTGAGACACAGGCAGGAAATTACCAGAGAGAGGAAGAGTCAGCCACAAAACACAAGGAAGTTCATTGAATCCACATCAAGGAAACAAGTATTTCACATTGGTCCTTGTCTTCATCATTTCTCTCTGAGGCAGAGGATTCTTCTAAATGACTGTTGGAACTTAGAGTTACTCAAGATTATGATGACCGAGTGGCCAGAGGGATACACTGCCATTATGTCTTTCAACACAAAGAACTGCTGACTTGCATAAGGAATGCTGAACGTCATATTTGTCATGAAGGCAGCAAAATAAGAAATAAAGAAACAAAAGAATGTCACCACCATTCTTAGTGCACTTATATGGGCTTCTGTGCGGGCATTCCTAAAACCACCAGATCCATTCTGCATCCGGTGAGTGTGCTTGTAGAGAGAAAGGAGTAACATGAAAGTGCACGTCACAAAAATGGCTAGAGGAAATATTAACGCCAAGTTGACAAGGAACACTTCATTAATTTGCTCTATCTTCCTGGCTTTCGTCTTCTTTAGCGTGATGTTTCTGAGGGTGTCCTCATCCACGTTTTTGGGGTAATCTACCTCAATACACAGAGATGCGGTGCTCACGGAGGCCAGCAGACTTCCCAGAAGGAGCAAAGGGATTAACTTTGGGATCCTGAATTTCAGCCAAAGAAAACAGGACTGAGTGAAGCCTGAAATCTTGAGGCAGTAAAATACAGAAAGGCAGGTGGCAAACCAGAGACTGATAGAGCTGAAAAACATCCAGAAGAACATCAATGCCGCACCATAAATTTTTACCACATAGAAGTTTGGAAAGAATATAGGGAAAAAGCTTTGTAGCATTAGCACTATTTGCAGACCAAATCTAGACATCCCTATACCCATTAAGAGGATTTGCATTGGCATTAGTTTTCTGCTTTTGATCAAGTCGTTACAGTTGATGAGGATAAGAAATCCATTCACTGTCATTCCTGTGAAGAATTCTGCTGACATGACGATGACATGAAGAACGATTGACCAGGAGGAGGTCATGTTTTCTAGGACAAATCTTATCTTTCCCTTATGGACGGTCTTAAATGCTTCCTCTGGATGATCTTGCAAATGGGAACACACAGTACTGAGAAATCCGATCTTCAGCCAACTCCTGGGTTAGGGGTAGAGTCTTACACTAGCTTTTCCCCGAAGGAAAAAATCAGAGGGACTTTTTGAATCTGGTGCTCTTCAAATGAAACTGGAGGATTGCAAATTCAAAGATTTGAATGATGATTAGAGTCTTCAAATTACATCCTAGGAAAAATGCTCCATTAGCACCATTCCATCCTCACTCTTACTCAGCTCTGCAATATACATATATGTTTCATGTTGGTTACTGATATTTTGTTAGCATTTTTATTTTCTCCTTTTGCCAAATGCTGCATCCTCAGGGCAGACAGTTATTTCCTATTATTGCCACAAATAGTCAGTCTCAGATCTGGACATTTCCCAGCATACTTTTTGCCTTGTAATGATTCTGAGACACTTAAAAAAAATTTTTCCCTCCCCTAATTATATACTCATTAAAGGCAGTTGCCGTTCCAGACTTTAAAATCCGATCCTGGGATATACATTTTGTATAAGAATTCTCCCTTCCCCTTAATATACCATGTTTCCGCAGCCTTCACGGCAGAATGTTGTCTTTAAGATTAGTGAGCCAGATATACAAAAGTATAGTGCAAGGTTAATCCACATGATGACATCATCTTCAAGTTCTTGTTGAAGAGCATTCTTTCAGAAGGTAGATAGTACAGAAGATTTTAACCACCAGCAGAGGGCATAATGACCTTCTGTAAAATGAGTTTAATCTCTCACAAAAGGTGTTTACATGATCTTGCTGAACTTTATTTACATCAGACGTAAATGTCACTAAATCATTACTACTTCATAAAATAAGGTATGGTGCTTAACGTGCTTAGCTTCCTGGCTGGGTCATACTCAGCATTCAACAATGTTAGCTGCTATTCATATTATTATTATTATTATTATTATTATTATTTTTGAGTTGGAGTCTCACTCTGTCGCCCAGACGGGAGTGCAGTGGCCGCTCCTGGCCACCGCAGCCTCGACCTGCTGGGTTCCGGCGATCCTTCTGCCTCAGCCTTCCGAGTAGGCGGAATTACAGATGCGCGCTACCACACCCGGCTGATTTTTTGATTTATTGAAGAGATGAGGTCTCGCTGCCCAGGCGGGTCTCGAACCCGCGGGCTCAGGCAATCCGCTCACCTCAGCCTCCCAAAGGCGCGGGATTACTGGCTGAGCCACCGAGCCCGGCTGCTATTCATATTATTAAATGTCTGTCCTTACACTGTGCTCACTACAGCAAGAGAAGAATGATTCTACCAAGTGATATGTTTAACAAGAAGGAAAAAATAAGATCATAAGAGCCTCAAAAAACAGGAAAAAAAAAGAGTTGAATTTGACTCCCACTGCCCACATCAATCTTGGTTTTCAGATTTTTAGACCCCCCTCAACTCCAGGTCCTCCATGAAATATATACCCACAGCCAATGGAAGCAGATGTCGGTGCTATCTGGATAACTTTCCCCTGCCAGGTTCATCAACTCTCCACCCATCTTCAACCACATCACAGCTTTCCAAAATGCAGCCCGATTGGTCCTATCCATAGCTCTTCTAAAATCCCAATTTTATGACCCATATATTAATTTTGCATCTGGTTTTTTATCTTGGTCCTTCTTGTCTATAAACTATGACTTTGCCCAGCAAATAGTATTTGCTTTGCCATCTGGCCTCCTGAAGGTATTCCCAATTCTAGGTGCAGATGAAGAAACATCACCTCAGTTCCAAACTCTAGGCCGGTGTTATGAGTGTGAGGTGAAGGAAAGATAAATGGGATCTGGACAATTTACAGCTCAGTGTCTTAAGTTACCTCTCTGAGACTAGGAGATATATATCTTGCATTTAAAAGGATCTGATGACAAAATTTTCAAATGCCATAGACTTATACAGAATTCTCATCCTTAGTTAAAATAAAAATTCAATCTCTGTCTTCTGTTTTTCAAAAATTTTGTTTTCATTAACATTTTATACTGAAAATGTTTCACCGAATAAATCTGCTGAGTTAATGGTATTTGAGCAAATAAGGGACAGCAATTTGGCATACATGTAACCACAGATGATATGTGCATGCCAAGTTATTATGTAATTTTAGATTCAGATTTTTTAAATGTATGCTGACAATTGGGGTAATTATTCTTTGTCATGATAGATGTTCATTGCATTTTGCCTACACTGCTACTAGTCATTGTTAAAAAGATATTTTTTTAAATTTACTTTTGAGTGAGAGTCTCACTCTGCTGTCCAAGCTGGAGTTCGGTGGCATAATCATGGCTCACTCTAGCCTCAACATTTTGGATTCAGGCGATGTTTCTTCCTCAGCCTCCTGGGTAGCTGGGACTGCAGGTGCACACCACAATGCCTGACTAATTTTTTATTTTTATTTTTTGCAGAGATGAAGTTTCACTATGTTGCTCAGGCTGGTCTTGAACTCCAGGGCTCAAGTGATCCTCCCGTCTTTGCCTCCTAAAGTGCTGGGATTACCGGTATGAGCTAACCTGTCCAGTGTGAAAAAATGTTTTTAATATGTCTCAAATACTTCTTATTCTGGTGTAGCAATGAGGATTCTTTTATTTTTCAAATGTCTTTACCATAATAACCAGTAATTGGTAGATAGCAATCAATGTTATCTTCTTTATTCTTCTTTATTACTTTTTCTATGGTCTTTTCTCTCATTTTTTCTATGGTAAACTGGGGCAATAAAAGATAGTCCAATATATGGAAACCCTTGTTAGCAAAGTTAAATTTCTCCAAAAATAATATTTTACAAAAAACGTTTCGTTGTTGAAATTGCAGGGTTTTTTTTATAGCCGCTACCTTAGTATGCATATACACTGTGGATATAGTTTTTAAGAAGTTGATTTTGGATTTAACTTCTTAGATAAATACATAATTTAAAAATTAGAATTCATCCCTATTGAATGTCCAGGTGTTTTGACATTTTTCACCAAGTTAGTTTCAAACCATCCTGCATGTATCACATTCATAAATGTGGCTGTTGAGACTGTGGGCTAAATAATTCCCCTATGAGATTTGAATTTATCCAGGACTTACTTCATTCTGAAGTCCCAAATTCCAGCTCTCATTTGACTCTCTGTAGACATCATTGGAGAAAAAGCTTGACTTTTCCAAGAACTAGTCTAAAATGATAATGGACAGTAAGCTGCAATTTAGTTTATTTGCATTTGTGATTTTCCTGTTGTATGTGGACTGTTTTGCATTTGCCCTTATTGAATCTCATTTTGAAAATAGAGGTTTAGTGAAAGCTCTTTCTCAGATGTGGAAAAAGTTAATGGTGAGTGAGACAGTCTTGGAGTTACTAATTCATAGCCTTGTTAGAGGTTTGGGAAAGGTAGTGACCAAATGGAGAAAGATGATTTTCAAATTAAGCAATGTTTGGAATTATTAATAAAATATGCGTGCCTGTAATTCCAGCTACTTGGAAGGCTGAGACAGAAGGACTACCCGAGCCCAGCAGGTCAAGGCTGTGCTGGCAGTGAGCGTGCCACTGCACTCCAGCCTGGATAACAGAGTGAAATTCCAACTCAAAAACAAACAAACAAAAACATATTAATGCAATAATAAGTTTTAAAAAGAAAAATAATATCTATCAGGAGGCACTTAAGATTTATAATTCATTAAATCAATTTCAGTTTAGTCACCTTCCAATCAATATGTATTCTTCTAAATGTTTACAGGATACCTGACGACTGGCCTACCTCCAGTGGAGAGGTTTTTGTTTTTGTGTATGTGTTTGCTTTGAATAATGTGATAAAAGAGTCTTCAGATTCTAAGATAATGTATATAACTTAGTTGGAAAATTAGGATGATTAGTTGTTTATTTGCAACTGAAAATCATTACATATTTATTTGTGGAGAGGTGAACTTGTTACAACATTTGTAAAAAGAGTTCTAATAGGAACTATTTAATTTAACTATTAACTTTGCTTTTTCATGTTTCAACACCTTTTAATAAACCATCTGTAGATGGAGCTCAGAGTACATTGGGAACTCCTGGTGAGTAGGGAGGTACACCTAAGATTGGTAGAGTATTCCACCAGGGGTTTCAGCTCCTTGTGCTTATTTGGGCTACATTAATATGGGGAGTTGTAGGTGGATGATGTAAAAACACTGCCTCATCCAGTTCCCTTGTGCTCATTTCACTGTTGGTTAATATCTCTCATAAGGAATAGGAATAAGAAAGAAAATGGAACATCAAACCATCAATTTTATTCTCTGTAATGTTGGTCCCTTGGGTGAGGGAGTATGTTCAAGTTGGTCTCCAAAATAAGGTTTCTTGAATTATCTATAGCTTTCATCAAATTTATCTTATATTAAGTTGGTAATTTTTAATTTCTAGGTGAAAAGAGTGCATTTAATCAAATCCTTTTTTAATGAAACAGCTTTTCTACTTCTCTTGAATTAAAAAAATATGTTTACACACACACACACACACACACACACACACACACACACATACACATACACACACACACTTCTCATACAGGGTGGCTGTTTGTCTTTAGTGTGTGCTTTATGATGGTTGAGAGAAGGATTCCTTCAGTTGAATCGCAAAACTGAAGCTCTGGGTCACAAGAAAAGATTCTCTTTGGGTGCCAGTAGTGGAGGGGATTTCCTTGTAAGGACTAATTCCAATGTTGTTTTGAAGATCAGTCAGAATGATCAATGAAAACCCTGGGAGGGGCAGTGAAGTCATCTACATATAAATGAATAGAAACTCAGTAAGATGAATACCTTACATACAAGACAAAACTCATGTTGAAAATCTGGTGTTTTTTGTTTTTTGTTTTTTTTGAGTTGGAGTCTCACTCTGTTGCCCAGGCTGGAGTGCAGTGGCATGCTCACGGCCACCGCCACCTCCACTTGTTGGGCTCAGGCGATCCTTCCACCTCAACCTTCCAAGTATCTGGAACTACAAGCATGTGCCACCACACCCGGCTAATTTTTTGATTTACTGTAGAGACGAGGTCTCGCCACGTTGCCCAGGCTGGTCTCAAACCCTGGGCTCAGGCTGTACTCTCACCTCGACCTCTCAAAGTGTTGGGATTATAGACTTGAGCCACCATGCCCAGACTGAAAACCTGTTTTTTTTAAAAAAATGTGCAAATATACTGTTGTTGCTCTGTGAACTCTATTAATAGAAAAGTACAGGAACTCTTTTCGATCTGGGCTTTTGAATCATGTCATGTTGGGAACTTACGGAATTAAACCATCTGTATATCTTCTACTTGCTCCAGGCAGTGGATTTATGAATAAGTTACAGAGAAATTATACAGTGTCTTAGCCATTCCAAGTGACTTTAATCAGCACTCTCACACAGCAGAGTTCAGAGAATTTTGCAATATTAAAATCAAATATTTTCACATGATAAGAAAGCAGACATACTTTTTTCTTCTAATAAAATAACTTTTTAATAGTTTATTCTTAGTTGAAGAGCATACTTTTTTTTTGAGTTAGAATCTCTCCGTAGCCCAGGCTGGAGCTCAATGGTACACTCACGGCCACCTCAGCCTCTACCTGCTGGTCTCCAGCAATCCTTCCACCTCAGCCTTCCAAGTAGCCGGAACTGCAGGCGCATGCTACCATGCCTGGTTAGTTTTTGTAATTAATTGTGGAGACAAGGTCTTCCCAAGTTGCCTGGGCTGGTCTCAGACCTGGGGGCTCAGGCAATCCACTTGCCTTGGCATCCCCAAATGCTGGGATTACAGGCTGTGCCACCGAGCCCCGCCAAGTATACATATTTTATGATGGACAAAATTACCATTCAAACTCAAAAACTATCTTGAAATCACTGCTGTTAGTGTTAAACATCTAAGACTTTGTTATTCTTCTGCAGATGTTTCAATGTTTCATGATATGAATTATTTAAGGACTTATAATGTAGTCAATCACTTTTTTAAAGTTCTGATTTTTTGGTCTCAAATATATTATCTTATTCTGAAAATCAGTAAGTAATGAACAAAGCCATCTGATAAGAATGGTATTATTATCAGAAGGATTTGGAAGACCTGATAGGCTATTCTGTTGTTCATAAACAAGAGAGTTAATCTAGTTCTTGTACTCCAAATTCTGGATATTATAATTTTCTTGCAAAAATTGATAATGATGAAGGCATCGATAAAAATAAACATTTTAGTTTTCTCAATAAACTAAATATATTACAACTCGATCCTGTACCAAGTTATTTGGAAGCCAAATACAAAATCCTATGGGGAAAAAATGAGAAAGGTGTCTTACACTTTTAGGAATAGCAAACAAAGCAAAATAGAAACAATGGCAAAAGATGAGAAAAATTAAAACACAACACAAACAAAATTTTTGCGTTAAGAAGAACTTCTAGAAGTGTTATCTTGAAGGATGAAATCCTGACCGGATATGTTGATGGTTTCCCAACTGTCAGTTTTTAACAAGGCAAGTGTCAGTGGATAGCAACAATTAAAGAAATACTTAAAAGGAATGGAAATCAAATTCTAAGGGCTTTTAGGAAGTGAGTAACAGACAAAGTGATGGAATAATAAGCAGAAAAACTAAGGAGGGACTGTGTTTTTGAAGGCTCCTCCCTAGCAAAAGACATAGCATGAAAAACAAAGAGCAGTGCTTATGTCTTATTTTTTTTTAAGTAAGCTATTGTATTAGGTTTTTAAAAAAGTGAACAAACTACTTTGGGATTCCCTTTTATGTCCTTTGAACAGAAGTTGCAATTCTTATTACACAATTATTTGAAACTAAAAGAAAAACACGCAGCCTTAGATCTTAGTAATTTTCAGAAATGCTAAGTGAAAAAAATTCTTTTGGAGTTGGGGTCTCACTCTGCTACCCAGGCTGGAGTGGAGTGGCACAATCATGGTTCATACCACAGACTCCACCTCCTGGATTCAGGTGATCCATCAGTAGCCGGGGCTACAGGTGCACACGACCACATCCTGCTATTTAAAAAATTTTTTGTAGAGACAAGATCTCATGGTGTTGCCCAGGCTGGTCTCAAACTCCTGGGCTCTAGCAATCCTCTCACTTCAGCCTCTCAAAGTGCTGGATTACAAACATGAGCTGCTGTGTCCAGCCTTAAGTGAAAATTTTCTGTATGCTTCTTCACCTAAGTATTTTCTGTGATAAAATGATTGCTTTCCAGTGAAGGAAGAGAGAAATGTATCCTGGGTAAAATAAATAATAGCTATATGTAAAATTAACTTATCAGTAAGAAAATTCATTTGGAGAAAGACACTCAAACATGGTCTCCTGGGGCTCCGATGACTTTCTTTTCTTTCTTTCTTTTTTTTTTGAGTTGGAACCTCACTCCATTGCTCAGGCTGGAGTGCAGTGGCACACTCATGGCCACCCCAGTGTCGACCTGCTGGGCTCTGGTGATCCATTCACCTCAGTCTCCCAAGTAGCCGGAACTACAAGCACGAACTACCATGCCCAGCTAATTTTTTTGATTTATTGCAGAGATGAGGTCTCACCAAGTTGCCCAGACTGATCTCGAACCCACAGACTCAGACAATCTAGTCTCTGGGACTACAGCCTGAGCCACCGAACCTGGCCAATGACTTTCTAAAATTCTACTGGAATTTTTACATTCCAGTAGACAATGATATCAAATAGGTATTGAGACTTTGTGGGCCACAGTTTGTTTTGAGAATCTGATGAACACTATGAACTACTTTCCCGTGTTTTTTTTTTGAGTTGGTGTCTCACTCTCACCCAGGTTGGAGTTCAGTGGGTTGCTCACAGCCACTGCAGCCTTGATCTGCTGGGTTCAGGCGATACTTTCAGCCTCAGCCTTTCAAGTAGCTGGAACTATAGATGTTTGCCACCACGTCTTGCTAATTGTTTGATATATTGTAGAGACAAGGTCTCATCATGTTGCCTTGGCTGGTCTTGAACCTGTGGTCTCAGACAATTCTCTCACCTCTGCCTCCCAAGGTGCTGGGATTACAGGCATGAGCCACCAAGCCCAGCTTACTTTCCTTTAAAAAGTATTTTTTTCCAAACACAATTATGAATATAATTTCAGAGATTTCATAGACTGGGTTGATTCACAAATTATAGACCCTAGATTAAGATCCTTGCCCTAAGGAAAAATGATATATGTATAAGGAGGTCATAATAACTAAATTTTAAAACAATTGGGATTTTGACATGATGAACATGTTGATAAAGAGATCCTTGCTTATTTAGCTATGGGATTCGCCTTTTTAATTACGAATGATCAAGAGTAGCAGAAATTTCAGCCAAAATCAATGGTAGCTCAGTTCAAAACTTCTTTGGTCAGAACAACTTTTACTTATTTTCAAGGTTAATTTTAATTTCAAATAAATTTGTGAGACTTTAATTAACTTAGCATTAGTTGAATGAGATGCGATTATAACATTTCCTTTGGTGTATTTTAAAAAAAACAGTCCTTGATTTTAAAAGGAACCAGTTGTAATTGCCAAGACTGGTTTCCATGGAAGACCTTCTCAAGTTTATTTTTCCACAAGAATCATGCAGATACAATCATGTCCACTGTGATGAGAAAAAACCAACTTTTTGTTGTCATATAACGTGGGTGAAAGCATCAGTCTATGTTCAATAAGCAGGATGACATGGCTAATTTATTGTCCCCCTCAGCTAAAGTTTAAGTGGCATTCTGACTTCTTTTTCTGTTGTGACCAACACACTATTGATCTTTTGAGATGAACTGTCACTTAAGCAAAAATCAGAATGCGTATTGTATGTCTCTGTTTATAGATATTATCATTTTCATTTTTCTATGTTTCTTATTTGAAATAACACTTTCTAATTATACTTGACAGACTCCTTGAAAGTGTTTGAATGACATATTTATAAAGACATAATGGTGAGTCATGGTTTTCAATCCCATTTATCTAATTTTCATGTTGTTGTGGAGGTAGTTTGTATATACAGAATTGCACGTATTTACATGGAGGAGGGGTTATAGTTCCTGCTGTGTCTGCTTTCACGTTAAATCATATACTGTAGGTAAATGCAGCTTTTGTTCCATGTAAATAAGTGAGATGATGGGTCTTTTTACTAATCCGTATTTGTATGTATTATCTGGATTTTTACTGGTGACAGTGAATCTAGTTAATAGCCATAGTGCTCTATGGAAATGTACATTGGGAAGTTAAAAATCATCGTACCAACATAAGAAAACATTATTTTAGGTGAGTTAATAATTTATTATCACTATTTGCATTTATAATATAAAAATGATAATAGTTGAAAAGTATCATTAAATTTATTTTTTACTTATTTATTTATTTTGAGTCGACATCTCACTTTGTTGCCCAGTCTGGAGAGCAGTACCACGCTCACGACTGTCACAGCCTTGACCTCCT
Organism: Carlito syrichta; assembly: GCF_000164805.1. Taxonomy (NCBI): domain Eukaryota; kingdom Metazoa; phylum Chordata; class Mammalia; order Primates; family Tarsiidae; genus Carlito; species Carlito syrichta. The sequence continues at coordinate 206,456 of NW_007256285.1, read as the reverse complement.
GTGCTCAGGCAATCTCTCTGCCTCAGCCTCCTGAGTAGCTGGGACTACAGGAACACACCACCACACCTGGATAATTTATTTTTTGTAGAGACAAGGTCTTGCTACAATCCCCAGGCTGGTCTTGAATTCCTGAGCTCAAGCAGTCCTCTCACCTCACCCTCCCAAAGTGCTAGGATTCCAGATATAAGCCACTGTGCCTGGCCAAGACCCTTTTTACACCAAAGATTATTTCAGTATTTCATGAAATTCAATAACGTGTTTAAAAATAAATTCAGACCGGGCATGGTGGCTGAATTTTGGTCTGTGATCATGCCACTGCACCCCAGCCTGGGTGACAGAGTGAGACTTCAATTCAAAACAAAAAAAAAAGGAGTCCTAATCAACTGGGCAAATGTTCATGGAAGTATGTGGATGGGTTGTGCCACACTGCTCTGTCCAGTCCATGGAGAATTACCAACCTCAAGTGAGGGAGGAGTTTCAGAGGACCAGCTTTTAGTAAAACAAAACACAACTCTCTAGACAGAGGTGTGTTTACCAGGCCGTTAAGGAAATATGAGCTTTGAGATTTCTTCCTACCACTAACCATTTACTTCCAAGTCCTTGCAAGGAGCCTTAGGAATGCCCACGAGTATCTGTTTTTGTAACATTCACAAAAGTAAAGTGTTTTGTATGAACAGTTAAGACAGTTCTCTTTGCCTTCTTTATGCTTTCCTCATAGTATGTATACTACAGAGATTATAGAGATTACAAGCATTTTTGACATCTGGTTAAAAGGAAGCCGGGTTGGGGATATATTAAGACTGTGCGTCATATCATATATTTATGTGGTTCAGTCTCCTCCACGGATATAACACCATTGTCATTTTTTTTTTTTTTTTTTTGAGTTGGAGTCTCACTCTGTTGCCCAGACTGGAGTGCAGTGGCCGCTCCCGGCCACCGCTGCCTCGACCTGCTGGGCTCCGGGGATCCTTCCACCTCAGCCTTCTGAGTAGCCGGAATTACAGGCATGCGCTACCATGCCCGGCTGATTTTTTTGATTTATTGTAGAGATGAGGTCTCGCTTCCCAGGCGGGTCTCGAACCCGCGGGCTCAGGCAATCCACTCACCTCAGCCTCCCAAAGGCGTGGGATTACAGGCTGAGCCACCGAGCCCAGCTCCATTGTCATTTTTAAAAAATTATTTTTATTGAGTTGGAGTCTCACTCTGTCACCCAGGCTGTGACATGCTCCCGGCCACCGCAGCCTCAACCTGCTGGGCTCCTGCGATCCTTTCGCCTCAGTATTCCAAGTAGCCAGAACTACAGGCATGCACCACCATGCCTGGCTAATTTTTGATTTATTGTAGAGATGAGGTCTCGCCAAGTTGCCCAGGTGGGTCTTGAACCCATGGGTTCAGGCAATCCTCTCGCCTTGGTCTCCCAAAGTGCTGGTATTACAGACTGAGCCATTGACCCTGGCCATAAACTATATTTTTTAATCTAAAAAAAAATTCACGAACTTGCTACCGTGTTCTTACATTGGCAGTACTGTTCAAATAACTGTACTGGAAGTCCCTCCCTACTCACCTGATCTGGCCCCCAGTGATTTTTATTTTTACCTGACGATAAAGGAAATAGTGAAAGGAAGACTTTTTTTTTTTGAGTTGGAGTCTCACTCTGTCGCCCAGACTGGAGTGCAGTGGCCGCTCCCGGCCACCGCAGCCTCGACCTGCTGGGCTCTGGCGATCCTTCCGCCTCAGCCTTCCGAGTAGCTGGAACTACAGGTGCGCGCTACCGCACCCGGCTAATTTTTGATTTATTGTAGAGATGAGGTCTCGCCAAGTTGCCCAGGCGGGTCTCGAACCCTCGGGCTCAGGCAATCCACTCACCTCAGCCTCTCAAAGGCGCGGGATTACAGGCTGAGCCACCAAGCCCGGCTTAAGGAAGACTTTTGATGACACTCAGGACATCAAGAGTAATACGATGGCTCTGATGGCCATTCCAAAAAGATTTCCAAAACTGTTTTGATGGGTGGGTGAGGCACTGACATCGGTGCATAGCTTCCAAAGAAGAGTCCTTCGAAGGTGACCATAGTGATATTCAGTAATGAGGTATGTAGCACATTTTCTAGGATGAGTTTGTGAACTTGTCACACCTCGTACTCCAAAGCTACACTCTGGAAATTCATTCAAATCTTATAGCTTATAAATGAAGGAAACCACAGCCTTAAATATTTACATGAGAGCACTAGCGATGAGCCATGAAGTTGAAATTTTTAAAAATTTATTTTTAATAACAAATATCTATCAACTCTGCTAGAAGACTACATTTTATCTTCCTATTCTCCTTATAGAAAATGCTATAAACATTGTTGTCATATGAGGAGACACTCAAAGAATAATGGGGCCAAAAAGTGTGAAAAAAGTATTATAGAAGTATGCCAGGCAGTAATAATAAATAAAATATTATAAAAGTATAATAAAATATACATTTTGTTTGCATTTTGTGTTATAGGTGATATTTGACAGCTTTTTACAATATTTACTATATTGTAATTTTTCTTATTCTGAATTATGTTCACATTTGTATCTGATTTTATATGCATAATTCTTTTTTTTTAAGTTTTCAAACAAAGTTTTTTTAAGTTTTCAAACAAAGTTTATTAGAGAAAAGAGAGACAAAAGACAGGGTGGTGAGCCAGAGCTGCCATGGGCAAAAGAAACGCTTTTTTACAAGGAGGCCTTAGGCCTCATAAAGCCTGGCCCTGTCCCTTACTTGAAAATTTTACAAAAAGAATTTTACAGTAGCTGGTAAATCTCTATGAAGGAAGAAGCTGTCCAATGACCTTGGGTTATGGCTTTCTAACTTGTTTTCTGGTGCTGTCACCAAAATTAGCCTTCAGAATAATAGGTTTCATCCTCTTTATTTAAATCTTTGCTTCACCCCTCCAAAGTGCATCAAAATTATTAGTCAGTCATCTTTGTATGGTGGGTTTAAAAATGTATTTTCTTTTGAATTCCTTGTGCTAATTTTCTATATTAAAAAGTACTGCTTTTATTTAAAAAAATAAAGTTTTTATTTTTTTTTGAGTCAGAGTCTCACTCTGTTGCCCAAGCTGGAGTGCAGTGGCATGCCCATGGCCACTGCAACCTCAACTTGCTGGGCTCAGATGATCCATCCGCCTTAGCCTTCCAAATAACTAGAAACACAGGCATGTGCCACCAAGCCCAGCTAATTTTTTTTATTTATTGTAAAGACGAGGTCTCGCCATGTTGCTCAGGCTGGTCTCTAACCCCTGAGCTCAGGCAAATCTCTGGCTTCTACCTCCCAAAGTGCTGAGATTACAGGCGTGAGACGCTGTGCCTGGCTAAAGTTTTTATTTTAAAGAACTTGACTCAAAACATGGTCAGGGTAAAAACATTTTTGTTTCTATTAGTACAGTTCAGATAGATTTCAAATTTATACACACACACACACACACACACACACACACACACACGATTTTAAATTTTTGAAACCGAGTTTTGCTATATTGCCCAGGCTAGAGTGCAGTGGTTATGTCCAGGCATGATTATAGCACACTGCAGCCTTGAACTACTGGTCTCAAGCAGTCCTCAAATCTCAGCCTCCCAAGTAGCTAGGACTATAGGTATGTGCCACTGCTCCCGACTTTAAATTTATATTATTTAGTATTTACTACGTTCCAGTCTCTATACTTGTCTATATAATTAACTTATTGCAACTTTAGTTTTAACATGTGTCAAAAACAAAAGGAAGGTGCACAGAAATCATACGACATATGCCGAATATTCACGCTAACAGAGTATCCTTCTCCGAGGGAAACACAACCTTTCCTTGTAAACTGTCTTGTGTCTCTTATCCTGAGTAATCCATGGAGAGATATTGATTGGTTACTTCTGGAATCTTCTGCGCCCCACTTCTTCCTTTGACCCCTCTCTGTTCACAGGGGCCTCTGTGGAAATCAGTGAGGGGTGATTGAGGAGGAAGGCCATCTCTGGAGGGTGCTGCAGATCTCACCTTGCTCTATGTCTTCACAAAAGGTAAACAGCCTTCCAGACACAAAAGGATACATACTTCTTGAGGCCGAAACCTTGCTCGTTTTCAACTCCACACTTAAATGCTTCCTGGGTTTCCTGATAGTGAACATGTGTGCCTTTTCTCCAGGTGAATACTTCACCACCACAAGGAGGAATCTGGTCCTGGGACCTGGAGAAGACTGTCAAAATATTCGGGGGATTCAGTTAGCAAAGTCTGGTTTATGTATAAGCATACACCCACACACCCACACACATACTCAGTGTAGCACACACAATCCAGCACAAACCGCATGCTGTCTCAAGCCCAGTCCAGTCCTGCTTACTATTTGTCTTCCAGTCTAGGCTGGAAGGAAGGTGATGGCAAATAGATTGTGAGAAAAATGCATGCCAAGGATATCTCTCAGAAGAAAATGATCATTGTCAGCGTATGGGCTGTGCTTGCACTTGTTGTAACACTTGAATCTTGGTCTGAAACATTTGCTTTGGGATATTTCACTGCAGTCTAATTCCCTAGGAACAATGAGGAAGTAATAACTCCTACTAAAGACCCTACCAACCAGAGGGGTCATTCCCAGAGTGAACACAAAGCATTGCCTGAAACTCAAAGCACTGATTCTTTCTTAGGGTGCTGGAATCTACTGGCAATTTCCCCCCAAAGGCAGTTTTTCCAGCTACAAAGTTTAGGTTCTATTGTTATATATTGGTTGTATGATCATTAGTGGCTATCATTCCAAAAAAATAAGAGATAAATTGCATGATATGACAAAGATGTTATTTAACAATGTATATCTTAGAATTTGAAAAATTGTGTTTTCACAATTATTATGAGCTGTTTTTCGCATTAACAACAGATTCTTTTTTTTTTTTTGAGTTGGAATCTCACTCTGTCACTCAGACTGGAGTACAGTGGCATGCTCACAGCCACCGCCGCCTCAACCTGCTGGGTTTAGGTGATCCTTCCACCTCCACCTTCCAATTAGCTGGAACTGCAGGCACGTGCCACCCCACCCAGCTAATTTCTTGACTTATTGTAGAGACGAGGTCTCACCAAGTTGCCCAGGCTGGTCTCAAACCCCTGAGCTCAGGCAATTCTCTCGCTTTGGCCTTTCAAAGTGCTGGGATTACAGGCTTGACTCACAACGCCAGGCCAGCAACAGATTTATTTATTTATTTATTATAAAGATGTAGGGTACAAGTTACTGTTAGGTGTTAAAAAGTTGATTATGCAGGTACCCTTGTTGATGAGGTGTACCCTTCACTCCCCTAGCAATTTCCCTCAACTGTCAATCCCACCCTCCCTCCCCTGACAGTTTCCCACTACTGCCAATCCCTTTCTCATAGTATTATAATTGTTCAAGGTCTGCTTATGAGTGAGAACACATGATATTTTGTTCTTTGTTTCTGTGATAGATCGCTTAGTATAATCGACTCTAAATCCATCCAAGTTGCTGCAAAGTCCATATGTTTGTCCTTCTTTAAACTGGAAACCTTTCCCTTGAAAACTGGAACAAGACAAGTCTGCCCACCCTCACCCCTTTTGTTCAACATTGTGTTGAAAGTCCTAGCTAGGGCAATTAGACAAGAAAAGGAAACAAATTCTTAAAGGTCAAATCTGGCCAGGCTTGGTGGCTCAGCCTGTAATTCCAGCACTTTGGGAGACCCAGGTGAGTGGATTGCCTGAGGCCATAGGTTCGAGACCAGCCCAGGCAACTTGGTGAGATCTCGTCTCTACAACAAAAATCAAAAAATTAGCTGGCCATGGTAGTGCTCACCTGTAGTTCTGGCTACTTGAAGGCTGAAGTGGAAGGATCACCGGAGCCCACCAGGTTGATGCTGGGATGGCCATGAGTGTGTCACTGCACTCCAGCCTAGGCGACAGAGTGAAACTCCAACTAAAAAAAAAAAAGTCAAATCTGATGGCATTTTGCATATGTGTGTAGTACATATGTGCATATGTGCAGTATACTGCAATTTATTTTTATGTGCTTAATTAGCATGCATTGTCCTTAGACATGCCTAAACAAAAATCTAAGTCAAAAATTGAAAGTCCAAAAGGAACCGGGCTCGGTGGCTCAGCCTGTAATCCCGCGCCTTTGGGAGGCTGAAGTGAGTGGATTGCCTGAGCCTGAGGGTTCGAGACCCGCCTGAGCAGTGAGACCTCATCTCTACAATAAATCAAAAAATCAGCCGGGCGTGGTAGCGCATGCCTATAATTCCGGTTACTCGAAAGGCTGACCCAGAAGGATCGCCAGAGCCCGGCAGGTCGAGGCTGCGGTGGCCGGGAGCGGCCACTGCACTCCAGTCTGGGCGACAGAGTGAGACTCCAGCTAAAAAAAAAAAAGAAAGTCCAAAAGGATTCCCTTGTGTAATTTCCTTCTTTGAAAACAGAAGTTTTGCTTCCAAATATAATAGGATTTTCTGCTTGCAATGATCTTTTTTTTTTTTTTTTTTTTGAGTTGGAGTCTCACTCTGTTGCCCATT
>NW_007256285.1:198048-199920 GCF_000164805.1 Carlito syrichta | reverse complement strand
ACTCACCTCAGCCTCCCAAAGGCGTGGGATTACAGGCTGAGCCACTGAGCCCGGCTGCAATTATCTTTTAAGCCATTTAAAAAACAATATAATCATGTTATAACAAACTTCACACTAAGTACCAAAGCATAACAATGAAGTTACCAAAACAAAGTACCTTTTCTTTTTTTTTTTTGAGTTGGAGTCTCACTCTGTCGCCCAGACTGGAGTGCAGTAGCCTCTCCTGGCCACCGCAGCCTTGACCTGCTGAGCTCTGGCAATCCTTCCGCCTCAGCCTTACAAGTAGCTGGAACTACAGGCACGCGCTACCATGCCCCGCTAATCTTTTGATATATTGTAGAGATGAGGTCTCACCAAGTTGCCCAGGCAGGGCTCAGGCAATCCACTCACCTCAGCGTCCCAAAGTACAGGATTACAGGCTGAGTCATCGAACCTGGCTACAAAGTAACTTTTCTTAAGCTAAATAATGACAAACAGAACATTTTATTTTATTTTTTATTTTAAAGATGTGGGGTACAATTCAGGGTTGGGTATACAAATGTTCACTATGCAGGTACCCTTGTTGATGAAGTGTACCCTTCCCTCCCCTGGCAGTTTCCCTCAACTGCCAGTCCCACCCCCGCTTCCCTGACAGTTTCCCACTACTGTCAATCCCTTTCTTATAGTATTATGATAATTGTTCAAGGTCCTCGTATAAGTAAGAACATATGCACTCTGTTCTTTGTTTCTGTGATACATCACTGAGTATGATAGACTCTAAATCTCTCCAAGTTGTTGCAAAGTCCACGTATTTGTCCTTCTTTATGGCTGCATAATATTCCATTGTGTATATGTACCACATTTTAAAAATCCAGTCCAGCTTTGATGGTCAGCATGGTTGGTTCCATGTTTTTGCTACTGTGAATAGAGCTGCAACTCTATTCACAGGTATCTTTTTGGTAGAATGACTTGAGTTCCTCTGGGTATATTCTCAATAGGGGAATTGCTGGGTCATATGGAAGGTCAATGTCTAATTCTTTCAGAAATCGCCACACTGTCTTCCAAAGAGTTTGCATTCCCACCAGCAGTGTAGAAGTGTTTCTTTTTCTCCACATCCTCGCCAGCATCTGTTGTTGCTTGTTTTATTAATGATGGCCATTCTTACTGGGGTTAGTTGGTATCTCGGTGTGGTTTTGATTTGCATTTCTCTGATGATGAGTGGGGCTGTTTTCATGTGTTCAAACAGAACATTTAAAAATCAAATGCTACATCTATATAAGCCATACAATGATGTAAGAGGACTCAATCATTAAAGCAATGAAATATAATTTTATCTATTAAAACAAACAGTAGTAGTAAATCTCAAAATGAAAAAAGTAGACTACAAAACACAGATGTACTAGCCTAATTGTGCTAAATGTAAATAATCAGTCATACAGAAAAAATTCTGAAAGCGTGTGCTTTTGGTGATTGTCACTTAGTAATTCCTTTATTAGTTTTATTTCATCATATACTCGATTTTATATTCTGAATATATATTGCTTGGACCTTAATGAAAATATTACTTTCCCGAGTTTATAATACATATAAAAGTAGACAAAATATGTGAAATCAAAGTGGAGAATCAAGATCACATTTTAGGTGTTTACTGTAAGAGTACTCTAATAGAGGCAGTTTTATTTATTTATTTATTTATTTATTTATTTTGAGTTGGCATCTCACTCTGTCACCCAGGCTGGAGTACAGTGGCAGGCTCATGGCCACCAGAGCCTCAACCTTCTGGCCTCAGGTCATCCTCCTGCCTCAGCTTTCCAAGTAGCTGGAACTACTGGTATGCGTCACCACACCTGGCTAATTTTTTGGTTTATTGTAGAGACGAGGTCTTGCCAAGTT
>NW_007256285.1:184766-198028 GCF_000164805.1 Carlito syrichta | reverse complement strand
CGTCTCTGCAATAAACCAAAAAATTAGCCAGGCGTGGTGGCGCACACCAGTAGTTTTAAATTGCATTTTGCTCAATTATTGAATAAGGCCTCTAATTCTCAGAGGGAGTGTTATTTTGTGCAAAAGATTGTGGCCACCTTGTCTTCCCACATTTTATATTTTATTCTTGGATTGGACACATTTTTCTTGGTCAGCTCTATCTGGCAACTGTATCTAAAACTCTCTCTAACCCTGGCACCAGCTTTACTTCCTTTATAGAAAATTGAAATGAAATTATTGATTGTTTACGTGTTACTTATCTGTTTCTGATAATTGAATATATAGCCGGGCTCGGTGGCTCAGCCTGTAATCCTGCACCTTTGGGAGGCTGAGGTGAGTGAATTGCCTGAGCCCGTGGGTTCGAGACCCGCCTGGGCAGCGAGACCTCATCTCTACAATAAATCAAAAAATCAGTTGGGCGTGGTAGCGCACACCTGTAATTCCGGCTACTTGGAAGGCTGAGGTGGAAGGATCTCCGGAGCTCAGCAGGTGAGGCTGCGGTGGCCGGGAGCAGCCACTGCACTCCAGTCTGGGCGACAGAGTGAGACTCCAACTCAAAAAAAAAAAAAAAAAAGAATATAAATTTTATGAGGTGTATAACTTGGGCTTGTTCATCCCAACACTTTAATATCATGTGTGGTTTATAGCAGGCATCTGGTGAATTAATTAACAACATCTAGCTACTAGAAACCTTTTCATTTATAGTAGCTTACTTGGGCCCCTCCAATGTTTCCTGTTCATCTTTTGCACTTAGCTATGGGTATGTTTTTCATCTCACTAGTACTATGAATCCTATTGCTGATTTTAAAGCTAAAAGTGTGTTCTTAGCTTAGAGACATAAACCACACACAACCTTGTTTTTCACTTTGTGTTTTCATTTTATTCTTGACTTTATTTTGTGTTGTATTCTTTTTTTTTTTGAGTCGTAGTCTCACCACTCTATCACCCAGGCTGGAGTGCAGTGACATGCTCACAGCCACCTCAGCATCGACCTACTGGTCTCAGGTGATCCTTCTACCTCAGCCTTCCAAGAATCTGGAACCACAGGTGCATACCACCATACTCAGCTAATTTTTTTGATTTATTGTAGAGACGAGGTTTCGCCAAGTTGTCTAGGCTGATCTTGACTCAGGCAATCCTCTCACCTCTACTTCCCAAAGTGCTGGGATTACAGGAGTGAGCCAGCTGTACTGTATTCTTATGTCTTTTGAACTCGATATATTGATCTCTATGTTATTATATCACATTTATTTACAGAAATTTTTCAAACTCTTTGGAAAATGAGAAGACTGGAGAAGGAATAGTGAAAGAAGACAGAGAAGGAGAGAAGAGAGTTGTTATACATACAGGGTATAATTAGGGTGACTACATGGTTTGTCACCCAAACCAGGGCATTTTCAAGAGTGAAATGGAAAGGCTATAATCATTCTATCAGAATAAGACAGTCATCTGGAAAAAATAGGATGTCACTCTAATTTTTAGTAACTTTTGTGATTTAGCAAGATAAAAAAAAAATGTTGGACCTGGTAATGTCTGACCTTGCGTCACTCATGATAGTAGTACCAAAAAACTTTAAAGGGGTGAAAGTGAGTATTGTTTTATTAACTAAAAGTGCTTTAGATGCCCAAGCATCTTAATAAAATATGCATCTCCAGGAAAAAAAAAAGAAAAATGTTAATGTTAAGACAATTATCGGTCATGAATAGTTGCTTCTCGGGTCCAGCTTTGCCGGGAGATTGATAGGAGAATAGTCCTACTGCTATGTAACCCATGCTTCTCCTGCAGGTGTCACCACCCTCCTTGTTCCACTCTCTGGCCACGTGGAATATTTTTTGCATGGAGTATAGAGGTGTGAAGGTATCATTCTGTGCACAAAATATAGATTTTCTTTCTGTATCATAATCTAATAAATTCTCTTGTGAATTGTGCAAATGAAACAAAAGCTGGGAGACTCAGTCTAGTCCAACTTTGTGTCTCAGAATTCCTTTTGAGGCAATAAGCATTGAGTAGATTGTGCACTAAAGGTCTAAGTAGACAAAAAGCCAAATACTGGAATCAAACGAAAGAAGGCAGAATAATGAAATCGTATTTTGTTACACATGCCAAGTCTTTCCTGATACAGTCCTTTCACCGCCATTCTTTTGCCCAGTAGTGATGTTCTGCTCCTACAAACTGATCCAGGCCAGCTTTCCTTTTTTTTTGTAGGCATCTCACTATGTGGCCCAGGCTGGAGTGCAGTGATATGCTCATGGCCACTGCAGCCTCGACCTGCTGGGTTCAGGCAAACCTTCTACCTCAGCCATCCAAGTAGCTGGAACCACAGTTGTGCACCACTACACTTGGCTAATTTTTTTGTTGTTGTTGTTGTAGGGATGAACTCTCACCAAGTTGCCCCGGCTGGTTTCAAACCTGTGGGCTGAGGCAATCCTCTCACCTCTGTCTCCCAGAGTGCTGGGGTTACAGGTGTGAACCACGGCGCCTGGCTAATTTTGTCATTTATTGTAGACAAGGTCTCACCAATTTGCCCAGACTGGTCTCAAACCTGTGAGTTCTGGCAATCTTGCCTCCAGCTCCCAAAGTGCTGGAATGACAGGCATGAGCCACCATGCCTGGTTTTCCTATTCTTCAGGTAGGCTCTTCCCTTCATATCTTTGCAGGAGTCAGTATCTCTGCATGTGAGATCCTTATCATCCTTCTGTCCAGCTAGCTTCTTCTCAGGGTAACCTTTTGTAACTTTACTAACAGAATCTGACCTCCCCACAGCACTTATTCCATTGGTTTGAAAATCTTGCCATATCCCTGATTAGAATCCTGGCTTCATTTTATATTTCCTACTCTTGGTTTTCTTTTGGTCAAATTCGTTTCCCTCAAAAAAACTATGAGCTGGGCACATTTTCCCACCTGTAATCTCAATATGTTGGGAGGCTGAGGTGGGAGATTTGCCTGAGGCCAGGAGTTTGAGTCAAGCCTGGGCAACAGAGTGGGACCTCATCTCTACAAAAAATAGAAAAATAAGCCGAGCATGGTGGCATGTACCTGTAGTCCCAGCTACTCAGAAGGCTGAAGCAGGAGGATCACTTGAGCCCAGGGGTCTGAGGTTACAGTGAGCCACGACTGTGCCACTGCACTCCAGCCTGGGTGACAGAGTGAGACACTGTTTCAAAATAAATAAATAAATGATGACATTAATTTGATTTATTACTGAAGGGGTAGCCTACATATAGTCTAACAATTTTGAAGTCTAAAAAATGTAAATGCTTTTTATTCCTCTATTTGCAGCCCCCTAAGATAGCAACTATAACATCTTGATAAGTATCCCTTCATTGTTCTGATCTAATATCATCATTTGCAACAACAGATATAAATATTCTATTTACAATTAAACAAACATTTATGTAAAACTGTGAAACTTCTTTTTTTTTTACTTGCTATATAATGGACATCTACAATTCTGCACATGTTAGAGCCAATTCATTTTATGACAGAATACTTCAAGGTATGGCTTTCCCATAATGGTTTAAAATATCTTATGAAAATTTCATGAAATAATACAAATACGAATATTTGCACATTACCTGGCACAAAACAGGTTAGTTCTTAAAAATTTTAGCTATTATTCATAGTGGTATAAGGAACAACAACTCACATTTGTACCCCTAAAATGTCTCTAAAATCTCCTCTCTACTGTGGCACTTAATTTTATTGGGGAAGTTTAAAAACATTCTCACATACTAAATGTAAGAAAGCTATTGTATAAGCTCTGTTGGTGGAACAGGAGGAGAAACAGCTCAGACCCTTCTACTGTAGAAATAGTTATAGGTTCTTCTATTAAAATAATGTCAGTTGTGTTTTTGAATGATGGGTGTTTCTTTCCATGTTGTGGTGGTTCTAAAACAGAGACCAATCGTCATTGACTCTCTTCCCATTAACAGGTGGAGGCCTGTGTCCCCCCCCGCCCTTGGATCTGGTAGATTTATGATCAATTCTATCAGTAGAACACAGTAAAAAGAACACCACGTGATTTCAGAAACGGCTATTCGGCTTCCTCATGGTTCTCTTGGGATGCTTCCTCTGCAGTAAGGCAGCCACCAAGTAAGACATCTTCTTACCCTGGCTCTACCATGTCCAAAAAAAGGACATTACTGTAAAAAAAATTGTTTAATGCCGAGGGATCAAGTATGATGTAAAAAACAGAGATATTATAAAGGAGGTGAATACAGCCAGAATATGTAACAGTGGTTGCCTCTGGCCATTGAGGCCATTGCTTATATTTTTCAGCTTTTAATTTTACACTGGACTTACCATAACATTTCTTTAAAAGTATGTGTTAACATTATTATTAAAACAAAATAAGCCAATAAAGACAGGAAAAAATACATCATATTATTCTAGGTAAACTTAAATCAATATTATGTTGTTGTTTTAAAATGTTTTCCCTGGCTGTTCTCTAAATATATAGCTATAAACTAAAAAGAGGGCAAAATTTGGAAGCCTGGAAACAGACTAACTAATGAAGTTCATTATTTCTACCTAAAATTTAAAATTATTTATTGAAACATTAGCTTCTCTGGGGACTTTTGGCAAAATAAAAACATTTAAAAATGAATGAGGTATTTTTTATCTGTAAGTAATATAATAAATAAGCAAAGGTGTTTCATAGCATGTCAGAATTAAATGTATGGTAAAATAAGCCATATGACATAAAATAAATCAGAGTGGGTCACATAAAAATCAGATGTCAGGTTTACATATTAACATGCTTTGTCTTTTTAAAAAGTATTAACAGTTGCAAATGGACACGTGCACACATTCAAATGTACACAAACACAAGGTTATTTTCTTTTTACTCAGTATAATTTTAGTGTTATCAGACTTTGTTGTATTTTTCAGAGGTAATTTATTTTGTGACGTTAACTAACATAATGAGATCATTAAATAATGAAAGAAAATTATGGCTATTCAAATTGTACATGTAAACCAGTGAAAGATGATATTACTGCATTAGGTATTTCTTAGTAAAATGTTTGGCAATGCTGATGCAAACATTAGAAACAAGAGTCTAATGCTGACTTAATAAAATAAAAAATGTTTCTACTTTGTTCTTTTAAATTGCCTAAGAATAGAAAAAGTCTTTGTAAGAATTGTTTTCTTGTTGCTACAGCTGCTGCTTTTAATGTCAGTTCTATGCTATTACAAAGCCTCATTACAGCTTCAGGTATGAAAGGAGTTGGAAGAAACTTGTGAAATAATTTGATAGATCATAAAGTTTCCCAAAATCATAGGCTCCTAGAAGCCCATAATTTCGTAAGTGTTCATTGACTTAATAAAATAAAATTAAAATAAATAATTTTACGAATGTAAATATCCAGTATGTGGCCATTATCACTATAGACACTATGGCAGATATAAACAAGTTTTTATTTGATGTTTAAAATCAAAACATCTCTCTCTTCTTTTAGAGAAAAAGTGCTCATAGACATCTTATTACTGTTCTCCTCAAACTCAATCATTATCCTTGAACTTCACCTTTAGTAAACTATTGTTCTTCTGCCTGGCTATCTTATTCTCTAGGTTGTGTAGATTACTTATTATGGGAATTGCTTTATGTTTGTGATTTTGGGGGAATTTAGGAGAAAAGAACAGGCGTCAAGATTCTTTATAGACTGCTCCTAGACTGGAAATAAATCAAAAGTAACAATATGACTACTTGTAACCTGATTATGCAAAAATTAAATCCCCTACATTACTAACAAGTAGCTTTGACAATAACAATTTGGCAAACTCTTTTATTATCATCATCATTATTATTTTTTAAAACATATTTTTTATTATACAATTGTGGGGTACACTTAAGGGTTAGGTATACAAATTTGCATCGTTCAAGCACCCTTGTTAATAAGGGGTATCTCCCCGTCCACAGACAGATATTGACTACCATTAATACCACCTCCCTTCCCCTCCCTACCCCCCCCATAGTTTCCCATCACTGTCAGTCCTTTTCTTTTAGTATTATGATAGATGTTCAAGGTCCACTATATGAGTGAGAACATGTGATACTCAGATCTTTGTTTCTGTGAGAGGTCACTCAGTATTATAGTCTCTAGTTCCATCCAGGTTTGGCAAACTCTTAAACAACTGAGGAATTATTGAATCACTTAGAAACTGGACCTGATTTTTAGTATAATAATCTATGAAACATGCCTCAGTGAAGAAGAACTTCTTGCTTCTAGTGGTGGAAACAGACTTGGGAGTGTGGGGAGAAGACTGATTTTCGAGTAAAGCTGCAATGAACATGGCATTTGTTTGGATTATGCATAAAGACCCGACTCAAAACTTTGGCTTTCCCAGTGAGCTATGGATTACAGCAGAGTGCCCTGAGCTCCTCAAAGACATGGTCAAGGAGGATCTACAGCATGAGTTTTGTCACCAGTCAAGCCCCAAAGAGAGTGTAGAACACACACAAAAACAATGAGTTGCCTTCAGTGAAAAGAGTATAAGATTAGCAAAAGGGGCTGCGGATACCATATACATTCTCTTCTCTCATTTTCTCTAAATTAAATAGATGATAGATAGATAAATATTCTTGTATGTCAGTGTTCATTGCAGCAGGATTCATATTATTCAAAAGGTGGAAACATACCAAGTGTCTATCAACAGGAGAATGAATAAACAGAATGTGATATAGTACACATTAATGGAATATTATTCAGCCATAAAAGGGAATGAAGCTCTTATACATGATACAACATGGATGAACTTTGAAAATATTATGCAGCTGGGCGCCGTGGCTCATGCCTATAATCCCAGCACTTTGGGAAGCAGAGGCGAGAGGATTGTCTGAGCCCAGGGCTTCGAGACCAACCTGGGCAACTTGGGGAGATCTTGTCTCTACAATAAATAAAAATTAGCCGGGCATGGTGGCGCCCGCCTGCAATTCCAGCTACTTGGAAGGCTGAGGCGAAAGGATTGGCTGAGCCCAGCTGGCTAAGGCTGCGGTGGTAGTGAGCATGCCACTGCACTCCAGCCTGGCTGACAGAGTGAGACTCTGACTCAAACAAAAAACAAAACAAAACAAAACATTATGTTGAGTAAAATAAGCCAAATACAAAAAGACAGACAAATACTATATGATTTCACTAGTATGAAATAACTAGTATAGGCAAATTTATAGAGACAGAAAGATAGATGATAAACAATAAGTGATAGACCTACGATTACGATTATATTTGTACATCACACACATACATCACACATTATTGACTGTTGTTTTTCTATGATTAACAATGTTGAGGATATTTTCATGCATTTATCAGCCATTTGTGTATCTTCTTTGGAGCAGTGGTTATTAAAGTCTTTTGCCCATTTTATTTATTTTATTTTAATTTTAAAGATGTGGGGTACAATTCAGGATTAGGTAGATAAGTGGTCATCATACCTTTGCCCTTTAGAAAACAGGTTGTCTTTTTGCTGTTGAGTTGTAGAAGTTCTTTGTATATTTTGGATGTTAAACTCATCATGTATTTGATTTTCAGATATATGCTCCCATTCTTTAGGTTGTCTTTTCATTTTCTTGATAATATCTGTTGGGTCTCAAAGTTCTTAATTCTGATGAAGTTCAATTTGTCTTTGTTGTTGTTGTTGTTATTTGTGTTTTTGGTGTTACAGCTAATAATTTGTTGTCAGATCCAAGTCCATGAAGATATACCCTTACATTTTCTTCTAAGAGTTTTATAGATTTAACTTTTATATTTAAGTCATTAATTCACTTTGAGTTAATTTTTGCTTATGATGTGAGGTAGTGAGTCCAATCTCATTTCTTCACATTTGGAAATCCAGTTGCACAGAACCATTAATTGAAGTGACTATTTTTTCCCTATAGCCTGGACTTGGTGCCTTTGTTAAAAATCAATTGACCATAGATTTATTGGTTTATTTTTGGACTCCCAAATCTATTTCATTGGTCTATATATCTATCCTTATGGCAGTGCCGCACTGTTTTGATTATTTAGTTTTGAAATAAAACTACTGTTTCAGTCAGTTGACGTTGCTATAATAAAAATGCCAATGGCTGGGTGATTTAAACAAAATATTTTATTTCTCAGAGTTCTGAATGCTGGGAAGTACAAGATCAAAGTGCTAGCATGGGTAGTTACTGGTGAGGGACCTCTTCCTTGTTTAAAGATGACCATCCTCTTGCTGGGTCCTCATATGGCAGACAGAGCAAACTCTAGTCTCTTTCTCTTTTTATGAGCAGAACCTCATTCATACCTAATTATCTTCCAAAGTCCCCACTTCTTAGGGTCATAACATTGAGGCTTAGGGTTTCAGCATAAATATTTTGAGGGGACACAAACATGAAGTCCATAAAAATCAGGAAGTGTAAATTTTTCAAATTTTTTTTCCAAGAATGTTTTGTCTGTTCAAAGTCTCTTGCAACGTATACAAATTTGAGAACTGGTGTTTCCATTTCTGCAAAAAGGCTGTGGCAATTTTGATAGGGATCTCATCGAAACTATAGATCACTTTGAGTTGTGTTGATGCCTTTTTTTTTTTTTAGATTAGAAACTACAGTTTATTTAGAAAGTAAATTAGAGAGAGAGAAAGAGGAGATACATCTCCCCAAGTAGGGGAGGGGGCCAAAGTTAGGAAACATGGCCTGGCCATATCTCAAACAGCACATGGCCACACCATAGCTTAGCAAGGCAAAGGCCGTGTTGTTGTCTTTAACAATATTAAGTCTTCATACTCATGAACATGGGATGTCCTTTCATTTATTCAGGTCTTCTTTAGTTCGTTTCAATGATGTTTTATAGTTTTCAGTGTACAAGATTTGCATGCTAAATTTATTTCCTAGGTAAGTATATCATTCTTCAAATGTTGCTGCAAATAAAATTGCTTTATTTTCCTTTTTGCATTGTTCACTGTAGGAATTAAAGAAAAGCTGCTGATTTTTGTGTATTATTGATATTGTTCAACATTGCTAAATAAATTTCTTAGCTCTAATAGCTTTCTTATGAATAATTGTGGATAGTCTATGTACAGGATCATGTAATCTGCAAATAGAGATGGTTTCACTTCATCCTTTCCAATGTGGATGCTTTTTCTTATCTAATTGTACTGGATAGAACTACTTTTACAATGTTGCATGGCAGTGTTCAAAGCAGACATCCTTGTCTCATTTTTATCTTAAGGGGAAAGCTTTCAGTCTTTTTCCAATGAGTATGATGTTAGCTGTGGGTTTGCTCTTAATCATGTTCATGGTAATATTAATCATTATTGTTTTCTAAATATTTATGTGACACTATTCACAAAATTAAAAATGCTTTGAAACGTGTTTGTATATGATTTCCATGGAGACAAAGGGAACATTTCTCAGAATAAATTGTAAAATATCTGTGTGATGGGTCTTTGAGGGAGAGGACTATTGAAAACTGATATAAACTTGGTATCTGTAAAGAACAGAATGTTGGCCTGGCGCAGTGACTCGAGCCTGTAATCCCTGCGCTTTGGGAGACTGAGGCGAGAGGACTGTCTGAGTTCAGAGGCTCAAGACCAGCCTGGGCAACTTGGTGAGAGCTCGTCTCTACAATACATCAAAAAAATTAGCTGGGCATGGTAGTGTGCACCCATAGTTCCAGTTACTTGGAAGAGTGAGGCGGAAGGATCTACTGAGCCCAACAGGTTGAGGCTGCAGTTGTTATGAGTGTGTCACTGTGCTCCAGCTTGGGCAACAGAGTGAGATTCTGGCTCAAAAAAAGAAAAAAAAGACAACACAAACATTAAAAAACAAAACTAAGGCATCCAAAATGCTGAGTGTGTGTGTGCATGTGCCCTCTTATGAGTGTGTATAAGTATATGAAGGAGGATTCATGCCATCTGGTCATAATTGGTTACCTAAAAAAATAGGAAGGTGGAAAGCTTTGATAATTTTTGTTATTATTTTTCAAAGATGATCTTGTCTTAGTATTCATATTTCTTTTTTTTTTTTTTGAGTTGGAGTTTCACTCTTGTCGCCCAGACTGGAGTGCAGGGGCCGTTCCCGGCCACCTCAGCCTCTACCTGCTAGGCTCTGGCGATCCTTCCGCCTCAGCCTTCCAAGTAGCCAGAATTACAAGCATGTGCTACCACGCCCGGCTGATTTTTTGATTTACTGTAGCGATGAGGTCGCGCCGCCCAGGCAGGTCTTGAACCCGCGAGCTCAGGCAATCCACTCACCTCAGCCTCCCAAAGGTGTGGGATTACAAGCTGAGCCACCGAGCCTGGCTAGTATTCATATTTCATAGGATGTATGTAAATAACACATCCTATGTAATATACAATATTTATTAGAAAGTAATTGATACCTTAGGAAAATCCATATGAGATAAGTGACAGATACTTCAGGAATAGGCAGAGAGAAAGTATGTCAAGGGAAAGTATGTTACCAAAACCAGATCTAGCCAGCATCCCAATTTTTCTCATCGACCAGCAGAGAATAACACAGTGGTATGGCAGCAGGCTGGGTGTAAGACACTGAAGGGTTGTGTGATCGATATCCTGGGAACAGGACAGTCAACTTTGGGCGGAAGTGGCTTTGTAGACTGGGAGAAGCGAGATGGGGGTGAAGCTGGAGGTGTTTCGGATGACACGTTACCTCATTTTCCCTGTGTCTATGTTCTGGATTTCCAATCAGGCTGAGTGGTTTGAAGACTATATGTCATACAGTGTAAGAAGGAGTTGTGGCCACCTGAGAAGGAGGACCAGCATCAAGAGCTGGAAGAATTCAAAGAGGATACGCAAACAGCAGGAGGAAAGGCTCCTTTGAGCTGCCCAGCAGAGCTCCTGAGGCCTCCAGCAGTTTGAGTCTCAGTCCCTCTCCCTGTAAAATAACACACACTCCCCCCCTCCCCCCGCCATTGAAATAACATACACTCAGTTAAAAAAAAAAAAAAATTCCTGGGAATATTTATCAATTCAAACAGAAACACTCACTTCAAGTTTAATGGACTGTATTCTCTTCCATTTGCTTGATATTTTTGGAAAACAAAAGCCTATGCTGTTGATACTCAAAATATGTTAGAATATGTCATTTTAAATTAAATCTGGTCAATTAAAACTATGCAGACCATTTTCTTCCCTAATGTCAGAGCTTGCTGTCACCTACAGATAAGAAATGAGTATTACAGTTTGTACCAAGACACCTTAATATCCACCTTTGAGCAATATGGCCGAAAATGATAGAAAGAGGCTTGAGTTTGATGTATTTTAGTTCAGTTCAATTCAGTTCAAACGATATTCATCATCAGTGTTAAACATTGAGTTAGACAGTGGACATTCGAGGATAAATAAGGCTTTGGAGTTAATCAGTTACTGAACTCAAAGATTTCATAGTTTAGTAGATGAAATATAGAAGTGGATATAATTTTAATATCATGATACTCCAATCTGGGAGACTCCAATTAAAAATATAGAAACATTAATAACATGAAGTCAACACAAATGTACAATGAGACAGGAGCAGACTTCAGTTTTAATGGTAGATAAATGCGAAGCAAGAAGCAGAGGCTGAGAATTTCCACAGTCTAAATCATGGAAAACTGTGTGTGCTGTGGGTGAACCACAGTAAGTTAAGTTCTGGACATGTTGGGTTTAGAAGTTAATTATGTGAGTCTGAAGCTCAGTGAAAACAGCAGGACTGGGACGGCTGGGTATGGTGGCTCATGCCTGTGATCTCAGGACTCTGGGAGACTGAGGCAGGCGGATCGCTTGAGCCCAAGAGTTTGAGACCAGGCTGGGCAACATGTCAGACCTCATCTTTACAAAAATAAAAATTAAAAAAAAAAATCAGCCAGGTATGGTGGCACATGCTACTCAGTATGGTTCCAGCTACTCAGAAGGCTAAGAGGAAAGGATCTCCTGAGCCCAGGAGGGCAAGGCTGTGATGAGGTGCCACTGCACTCTAGCCCGGGCAGCAGAGTAAGAGTCCAACTCAAGAAACATAAAAACAAAATCAGACTTAGGAATACACATTTATGATCTGATGGGTAACAATGGTAGATAAATCATAGTAGAGAATGTACCATGCAAAAAAAGTATGTAGACGAAGTGAGAAAAATAAAAGCTGAGGAAAGAAGTTAAGAATATATTATGGTGGCATGTGGTTGTAATTCCAGCTACTTGGAAGGCCGAGGCAGAAGGATCTCCTGAGCCCAGCAGGCTGAGGCTACGGTGGCCGTGAGCATGCCATTGCACTCCAGCTTGGGCGACATAGTAAAACTTGGATTCAAAAAAAAAAAAAAAATTAATCAGGAGTCAAACCAACAAGAAACCTGCCAGAAAATAATTTATAAGGATAAAATAAGAGATCTCAAAAACACAGCAGAAATTTTTATTTTTATTTTCCTGTGTCACAGGATCCTTAAAAAACAGTTTGATAAAATCATATGGGTGCTTGTGAAGAAAAACACGAAATACCTACATACAAAACAATGCTTAACATCTTTATTTCCTTTAATGCAAAATATAGCATTCATATAATATATTTAATAGACTATATATTAACTAATAGTATTTAGTATTAGGTTGTAGGAGTTACTATGTTTAATACCATCAGTTATAAAATATACAATCAATATCAACTAGTACTTCCCCCAAATTTTATCTTTTCAAATCTAGAAATGAAAGCTGCAGGCAAGAAAATGCGTGGTTTTATGGTAAGTAATGTTACTATTTGAGACTCAATTTGCAAAATTGAGTTTTGTATACAAAATAAACATTATATTTGATATCAAGTAAGTTTAATGTTTTTATTTTCATGGATGTGCTGAAAAGTTTAACTCACAAAATGACATAACTATCTAGAGGACATATACTATGAAGGCGGCCTTGCTGGAAATGTGAGGGCAAGGGTAACACACCGCCAAATTCTCCAAAGACTCTAAGCTCAATTCGTTTCCCATCGTTGTTTTTCCTCCAGGAAGTATCTTCTGCCAAAGTCAGTCTTACTCCCTGGGTATGATGCCAGTTGGCAACTGCTTGGGATCTGAGGGTATGGTCCAGGACTCTTCCTCCATTTTCATCAAAACTAATAGGCAAAATTTTCTCGACATACTTTTTTCTATATTAAAAAGAACTTGGCCAGCTGCAGTGACTCACAGCTGTAATTCCAACACTTTGGGAGGTGGAGGTGGGAGGATTGTTTGAGTCCAGAAGTTTGGGACCAACCAAACTCATCTCTATAAAAA
>NW_007256285.1:155141-184746 GCF_000164805.1 Carlito syrichta | reverse complement strand
GGGTGTGGTGTACACACCTGTAGTACAAGCTACTCGGGAGGCTGAGTGGGAGGATCACCTGAGCCCAGGAGGTCCAGGCTGTGGTGAGCCGTGATTGTGCTACTGCACTCCAGCCTGGGTAACAGAGTGAGACTCTGTCTCAAAAACCAACCAAACAAAGCTTAAAATCACTGAGAAGTTGATATCTCCAGCTCTAGCAGTTTTAGAATCAGATATATTTGGAATATCATTTTACTCTGGTTTATTATTACACAGATTAGAACATACAGAAGTTCTAAAATAGAAAAATTTGACATGAGTCTCTTTTTCTTTTTTCTTTTTTTTTTAATTTGGAGTCCCACTCAGTCACCTAGACCGGAATGTAGTGGTACAATCATGGACACCGCATCCTTGACTTGCTGGGCTCAGGTGATCCTCCCTCCTCAGCCTTCCAAGTATCTGGAACTAGGTGTACAACCATTCTCAGCTAATTTTTTAATTTATTATAGGTACGAGGTCTTGCCAATTTGCCCAGGCTGGACTTGAACCTGTAAGTTCAGACAATACTCTGACCTCTGCCTCCCAAAGTGCTGGGATTACAGGCGTGAGCCGCCGCGTTTGACTGACAGGAGTTTCAATATAATAAAAATACGATCATAGAGTTGAAGTGAAGAAAAAAATCACTCTGTGGAGGACATGTAGATCATCATTAGCGCAAATTGCAAGAAATCTGTCAGCAAATTATGGTTGGTCTGCTGAGAAAGGCAGTGTTCTGTGGGTAAATGAAGTGGTTTTGGAACATGGCTAGATCCATCCGTTTACATATCACCTGTGGCTGCTTTGACCTCACATTACAGAGAGAAATAGTCTTTGCAAAAGACTGACCAGTAAAGCTAAACATGCTTACTGTGTGATCCTGTACAGAAAAAGTTTGTCAAGTCTAGAGCAAAAGCTGGACAGTGCCAGTGCACCAGAATGATTCTAGTTCAGTTGGGGAAGTTAGTATTGAGACATTCTTTTTTTTTTTTTTTGAGTTGGAGTCTCACTCTGTCACCCAGACTGGAGTGCAGTGGCCGCTACCGGCCACCACAGCCTCGACTGCTGGGCTCCAGCGATCCTTCCGCCTCAGCCTTCCAAGTAGCAGGAACTATAGGCGCACGCTACCACGCCCGGCTAAAATTTTGATTTATTGTAGAGATGAGGTCTCACCAAGTTGCCCAGGCGGGTCTTGAACCCGCGGGCTCAAGCAATCCACTCACCTCAGCCTCCCAAAGGCGCGGGATTACAGGCTGAGCCCCCGAGCCCGGCTGACATTCTTATATGTTAACCGATATAGTGTTTTTGTCCTCTTAGACCTTATATTCTAATTAGCATATTTACTCTGTCACCAACAAATGCATAGAATATTTCACTCACTGTACGTATAATAATGACATAACAAAATTAAGTAAGAAGCTCTGCTAATTATCAAGTGTTCTCTAGGCATTCTGTCCATTATTGTGTATGCATTACTTGTTTAAACTTTATACTACCTCAATGACAGACATTGCATAGTATTCCCATTTTCTAGAGAAGCAAATGAGGCTTAGATACTTTGTGTTACATTCCGAAGGGCACATTAATACAAACAGGAACAATTTTTTTTGAGTCATAGTTTTATTCTGTCACCCAGGCTGGAGTGCGGTGGCACACTCACGGTCACTGCAGCCTCGACCTGCTGGGCTCAGGCAACCCTTCTGCTTCAGCCTTCCAAGTAGTTGTAACTACAGGTGCGTGCCACCATGCCCAGCTAAGTTTTTGATTTATTGTAGAGACGAGGTCTCACCAAGTTGCCCAGGCGGGTCTTGAACCTCTGGGTTCAGGCACTACTCTCATCTCAGCCTCCCAAAGTGCTGGTAATACAGGCATGAGCCACTGCACCCGGTCTATGTACAATTTTAGGAGTCTCAGTTCTTTTAAAACAAAACAAAACATTATTTTTAGAGATGGGGTCTTGCCATGTTGCCCAACTGGTCTGGAAGTCCCAGGCTCAAGCAATCCTCCTGCCTCAGCCTCCAGAGTGCTGGAATTTCAGATATGAATCACCATGCCTGACTGAGCCTCAGTTCTTAATGCTATGATTAGGAGGGGCATGGGAGGAAATAGTGGGGGATGCTTGTATCCAGCCATTGACTGCAGGTAAGTTTGCTATATGTGATCTATTAAATAACTCAAAAGAAATGAAGAATTAATCAGAAAAACAAGAGAGAGAAAGACTGGGTATATAAAAGCCACAGGAAGTTTCTAAACTCCCTGATCATTTTGCAGAGTATTGTGCAATCCGTTTGGCTGCACTGAATGAATACATTTGCTCAGTTAATGAGACTGCATTGATAGGCCACATGAGAAACAATAATACTAACAATAACAAAAGTCTTGGTTGTTTATTGAGCACATTCTAAGCCAGCTTGTGTATTGTCTGTTTCATCCACACACTAACTTTATGAGGAAATACTACTATTGCCCTCATTAAATAACTTACCCAGAAATGCCTAGTGAGTACTTGCCAGAGTCAGCTTTTAAACAAGTCATTGTGATTCTAAGGCCCTGTGGACTTAGTCACCACACAGCACCCTCTCATGCCATCGCTCCTTGAGTAACTCTCCACACATGGTGGCCGGCTGCAACTCACTCCCGACCAGTTGACTTTTCATTTCTTGTATTCAAATCCTCCAGAAGTGAGGACATAACAGGTTTAGAGAACAGAATCTGTCTTGGAGCTGCCTGTTATGGTCTGAATTGTGTCCTCCCCAAAATCGGTATGTTGAAACCTTAACCCCCAATGTTACTGTGTCTGTAGTAGTCTTTATGTTAAATGGGGTCATATGGGTGAGACCCTAAGCTGATAGGCTTATGGCCTTGTAGAAAAAGGATGAGAGAGATATCTCTGTCTGCCATGGGAGGACTTAGAAAGAAGGTGGCCATTTGGAAGGTGGGAGAGAGCCTTCAAGAGAACCTAACCATGCCCGCACCTTGATCTTGAATTTCCAGCCTCTGGAACTCTGAGAACATAAATCTCTGCTGTTTAAGGCACCCAGACTATGGTATTTTTTTATAGCAGCTTGGGCTGACTATTACCCACCATGGGGCAGAATTGTGGTGCCAGGTCTCTTCATGTGGATCAGTCAAGGATTCCTTGTCCCATCAACCACAACTGGTATCAATGGGTTATAATCACTTAGAGGTTACAAAGGGAGTGTGGCAATGCGATCGAGAATCTTGGAATTAGATGGTCATTGGACTATAAGCCTCATTTTAAAAATTAATAAGAAAAGGTTATAAACTGTCCAAAATCATCAGCGTTGACTTTTTAAAATGTTGCTTTATATTCACTCAAAAGCATACATGTGTATTTTAACTTTTTGTTGATATAAAATTATGCATGTTAATGGGATACAAAAGATATTTTGAGCCGGGCTCCGTGGCTCAGCCTGTAATCCCGCGCCTTTGGGAGGCTGAGGTGAGTGGATTGCCTGAGCCTGAGGGTTCGAGACCCGCCTGGGCAGCGAGACCTCATCTCTACAATAAATCAAAAAATCAGCCGGGCGTGGTAGCGCATGCCTGAAATTCTGGCTACTCGGAAGGCTGAGGCGGAAGGATCCCTGGAGCCCAGCAGGACGACGCGGCGGTGGCCGGGAACGTCCGCTGCACTCCAGTCTGGGCGACAGAGTGAGACTCCAACTCAAAAAAAAAAAAAAAAAAAGATATTTTGATATATGCATACAGTGTGCAATGATGGAATCAGGATATTTAGAGTATTCATCACCTCAAACATTTATCAGTGCTTTGCCTTGGGAACATTTCAAATTTTCTCTTCTAGTTATTTTGAAATATACAGTAAGTTATTGCTTACTGTACTCATTCATCTGTGCTATCCAGAACCAGAACTTACTAATTCTATCCAACTGTCTGTTTGTGCCCATTAATCACCATCTCTTCATCTCTCCCACCTTCCTAACCTCTGGTAAATATCATTCTACCTTCTACCTCTGTCTACTTTCACTTAGCACAATGCATCTGAGATTCATCCTCATACAAATGCTATATTTGCTTTACAGTTCTAGGGCTGTCTATTCAGCAATGTTTCTTTCTGATCACAGAATGCTAGCATCACTTTTGTTTTACATGTTTTTTTTTTTTTTGACTTGGAGTCTCACTCTGTCGCCCAGACTGGAGTGCAGTGGCCGCTCCCGGCCACCGCAGCCTCGCCTGCTGGCCTCCGATGATCCTTCCGCCTCAGCCTTCCATAGCTGGAACCACAGGTGTGTGCTACCATGCCCGGCTAATTTTTGGATTTATTGTAGAGATAAGGTCTCGCCTGCCCAGGCGGGTCTCGAACCCGCGGGATCAGGCAATCCGCTCACCTCAGCTTCCCAAAGGCGTGGAATTACAGGCTGCAGCCCGGCTTGTTTTACATGTTTTTAAGAAATAAGTCACTTTTTTTTTTTTTAGTTGGAGTCTCACTCTGTTGCCCAGGCTGAAGTGCAGTGGCATGCTCATGGCCAGCACAGCCTCGAACTGCTGGGCTCAGGTAATCCTTCCACCTCAACCTTCCAAGTAACTGGAACCACAGGCACACACCACCATGCCCGGCTAATTTTTTTGATATACTGTAGAGACAAGGTCTTGGCAAGCTGCCCAGGCTGGTTTCAAATTCCTGGACTCAGGCAATCTTCTTGTTTCAACCTCCCAAAATGCTGGAATTATAGGTTTGGGTCACGGCGCCCAGCCATAAGTCACTTTAAATGTTGGAGGGAGGCATTTGGCCTTTATTAAAATACAGCTTGGCAGTCACAGAGCAAACACAAATGAAGATTAATAGGCAACAATGAAGGGGCATAGAAAGCACTTCTCTGGGCACGGAATTTATAACTTCAACACTGGGTTTATTTTAGCTGAATCATGAAAAGATCTTGCTTGTAAAATATTCTGGGAACGCTCTCTTAGGCAGAGGAAAGAGTATAAACAAAGATATGGCTGTAGGAGGCCATTGATACATTTTGATGCCACCGTGCAATACAGTGCAGTTATGGAAAGGAGTGTTCATGGATCACGGTGCCCTGATCTGCCAGGTAGAAGGAAGGTGGGTGATTTACCTCTTCAGCATCTGATAGCCTGTACTCTAGGTATACTACCACTGAGTTGTGTCCTGCTAGGTAAGTGCAATCTGGAATAGATTACACTGTGAGTTGAAAAGATATCAACAAATAATTGAGAATTTAATGACTGAGCATTTTTTGATTGATAGAGCTTTTGACCATAATTCCACATCAACGTAAAAGCCATTTTGTTGGTGTATTAGTTATGATTGGCACACAAACATTTGGATATTTTTAGTGTATATAACTTGTTTTTTTCTTTTTTTTTTTTTTGAGGCGCAGGATTACAGGCTGAGCCACAGAGCCCGGCTGTGTACATAACTTGATGAATTTGGAAATTTGTAGGCACCTATGAGGCCATCATTAAAATCTAGGTTATGCACATGTCCATCACCACTAATTCTTGTTTATTGTAAATATTTGAGAGAAAAAAATTAAAGAACAATGTGACTGGTTTTTTTGTTTTGAGTCGCGGTCTCACTCTGTCACTCAGGCTGGAGTGCAGTGTCACGCTCCACTACCGCAGCGCCACCTGCTGGGCTCAGGTGATCCTTTCGTCTCAACCTACAAAGTAGCTGGAACCACAGGTGCATGCCAACATGCCCTGCTAATTTATTGTAGAGATGAGGTCTTACTAAGTTGTCCACATGGGTCTTGAACTCCTGGGTTCAAGGAATTCTCATGCCTCGGCGTCCCGAAGTGCTGGGATTACAGGCGTGAGTCACCGCGCCTGGCCTCATGTTCGTTTTTGTGGACAATCAAGCACTGAAGGCGAAAGGTTTAAGAACGTGGGGCAGGGATAACAGGGATGCTGTCCCTTCCGAGTGAACCCTGCCAGACCTCATCTACAGGAAGTCCTCTCTGCGGTTTCTGTCATTATCAAGTCTTCCCAAACACTTATGACTTTCAAGAGCAGCGAGCTACCACCACATTTCATCCTGTGAGTGTTCCCTCTGTCCCCACCAGGTCAGTGGGACCTGGTGCTGGCATGGACCACAGGAGGGACAGGCGCTGGCTGCTGAGGGTCAGGGAAGGAGGGAGGAGTTGGGAAAGGACAGCATGAAGAAAGTATATCACTATCGGTGATTATCTGAAGGTGTAGTAGAAGCAGACAGGAATGTTGGGGACAACAGGTTGAGAGGTTGTGATGGCCCATCTGCTGTATCCTCACAGCCTGGGCATGGTGATGTTGTGGCCTCCCACCCAGGGCAGCAGGAGGGACTGAAGGAGCCTGGTTGCTGGAGCGGATATTCCTGGCCTTGAGGCAGGTCTGACAGGTAGGGGTTGGTGTGGGGGAGGAGGAGAAGGGAGACTGAGGGAGGAGGCTCTGACCCTTAGATGACACATGGAATGTCCCTGTGCATCTTTATGTTTGGATCTGATGACAGGCCTTGGCCTTTGGCTGCCCTGCCCTGTTCCTGCCTTTGCAAAGGTCATTTTGCGCCAGTGGTTTTTACTTTTCCCCTGTCCAGGCAACTGTGACCTCCTCCCTTGGTCTTGATTTCTTCTGCTGGTAACTTGCTTTTGAAGATCCCTTTAATCTGCTATCAGAAACCTTTTGTTTATTTGTTTGTTTTGACAAGGAGCACAGGTAAGTTATCCAAATAAACCAAATCTATAATTTTGCCCAGAGATCATCACACAAAGATGTAGTTTCCAGGCACAAAAACTCTTAGAACTTTTTATAAGGTAAATTGTCTGCCATCATACACTAATCCCCAGAGATTACTTGGGGGTGGTGGAATCTCACTCTATTGCCTAGGCTGGAGGGCAGTGGCACGCTTGAAGCCACTGCAGCCTCGACCTGCTGGGCTCTGGAGATCCTTCTGCCTCAGTCTTCCAAGTAGCATGAGCCACCACGCCCGGCTAATTTTTTGATTTATTATAGAGGTGATATCTTGCCAATTTGCCCAGGCTGATCTCGAACTTGTGAGCTCAGGCAGTCCTCTCACCTCAGCCTCCCAAAGTGCTGAGATAATAGACGTGAGCCACCACGCCCGGCTTCCAGAGATTACTTCTTTGCAAGATGACAGAAAATACTGATTGTCAAATAAATATTTTAACTTCCAGAGAAAATTATTTTAAACTATATAAGAAGTTTTAGTTTACAAAAGATTAAAAGACAGTTTTAGTTCACCTAGATAAATAAGAAAACACAGATAAAATGTGAATGCCATATTGTCATGTGACACTTCAGTGAAAAACAATGGTGGTCTTTGATGTGTTGGTGTCATATTTCATTTCATAAACCACTTGCTCCCCTAAGGTCATGTCTACATAGACACTGTTTTACTATGGAAAATGGATTCTTGGGAAAATGTGTTTACATTAAAACAATTTGCCCAACATTAAAAAATAGGCCATCCTTTCACATATCCTAATGCACATAATCTTGTCCTTGCTGAGAAAATGTGATAAAATCAGGGATTTGAGCTATCTATACTGAATGTTTCTATTTTTTTTTTTAAGTTGAAGAAAGCTCTTGCCATTAGTGGTGTGGGTAAAACTGCAACTGATTTATATTAAAATGAAAAAGTTGGGAAGAATGAGATAATGAGGTGGTGTAGGTGACCTGGACGATCCTAGGTCAGAAGACTTCCAGGAGCTCCAAGTGTTGCAGACTGTGCTCTCTTCTTTTTGCTTAGTACATGTGGCAAATGAGAGCTTGTGCAGTTAGCATTCACATAAAGACTAAGTTTTAAATGAGAAGCTGTCATTTTGACCTCTACAATAAGTTATATCCAGGGCATATTTAGGTCTTTTTTCTCCCTTAATTTTAGAAGCTTGCCTTCCACCATTGTATAGGAATAATAACAGTTTTTCACCAGGATACTCAAATAATCTATCAGTCAGCAATGAAGCTGTGAATAACAGATGTAGGATTGAGTTAGACAGATACACAATTCGAGAGGTAGATCTGAGTTCAGTTTTATTTAGGCCAGTGTTTTCATGATCGGTATTGAACACTGAGTTATGGACTGGCCTCTGAGAAGGACTGAGCAAGCCTCTGATCCTCAAGAGTCTTATAGACAAGTGGGTGAGATAAACCTAGAAAGACACAATTTCACCTCTATGGGACCACAGGCAAATGTGTATGTCACTGGTGAGGTAAGTCTTTAATCATATTGGGTGCAGGTGTTGAGGATACAAATCTGTGAAGGATAAAATGTCAGAACTAGAGACACGCATTTGTAAGTTGGTGAATAGGAACAACAGAGAACCCATGAATGCAGGTCATGCCACAGACACAGGCAAAGTGAGAAAAGCTGAGCATACCACTAAGAGTCAGAAGAGGCAAAAGAAACCTTTCTGGGAGACAGTGTAAGTAAGGAAAAATGGGAGACAATCGGAGACTTTCTCGAAATCCTTGCTTTATTCTGTCACTTATCCCTTTCAAAAGGGCTTAAAAAAACCTAAGATTGATTGCCAGAAAATTCTTATTCAAAAGTCTGCATACAGAATATATCATGCGTGCATTTTTTTATTTGAAAATAAGCTTCAAAATACAATATGTAGAGAGATAGAATATACAATCAATACGAACCAATAGCTAAAAATATAATCCATCTTAGCTAATATGTCTCATATAATCAGTAATAATACTGCCTTGAAGGAAGACTGGTCAGAAAAAAAAAGAGAGAATACCCATGCCCACTCACACTTATAGGGTGAGGTTGGAGAGCCTGTGCTTTTTCTGTGCCCACCAACTCACACCCCAAGTTGCATTCCTGGCTACAATTTAGAAATAGCTTTATTTCTCAAGTGATTACTACCTGCAAGGACAAGGGCAGGCCTTTGTGAAGATCTATTTCCTGTCTGTCTGCTCTCCTATTCTGACAACACTAAAGAGGGACTTTTCTTCTGTGAGAAGGAGTTGTATGTGACCTTTGGAAAAAGGATCAATGTTCCAGCCTGCAGAAGGAAACTTTAAATCTGGAGGAGAAAGAGCCTCACCCAGTGACATGGGCACATGCGTCCTCTACTGCAGCCACCTCCATGATTATAGCCTAAAACGTGTGTATGAAGAAGAACTAGGGCATGGTACTGCACGGATCCCCAGGGATCCTGTGGGGACAGGTGGGGCCTGAAGTGGACACTGATTATGACTAATGGGGCTGGCTGCCTTAAACCTTTTCCATTCCCCACAATGCCCTGTATAGCAACCCTCCTTTGGATGCACACACTGATGAACACAAAGTGAGAGAGCACAAATTTAGGATGGAAGGCATCCTAATCAAATGCGATGGAAGGAATTTTGATGCCTTTTCAGTTATTATATCTGTCATTGAAGATGAGGTATCATCTCCACTAATGGTCTGTCCTGGAGCCAGGCACTTGTATGGGTCAGAGGTAGAACACGTACAGGTTTCGAGGAAAGCAGTCATAGCCCAAAGGATGCTGGGAGAGGCAGGGCTGCAGTGTCCTTTGGAGCCATGGAGGAGGAGCTGTGTCTACAGTCAAACTGCCCTCCCAGCAAGGCCTAGGGCAGCCGTGCAGGACTCTGACATTGGTGTCTAAGTTATGGACAAGAATCTCATGTACCTTTGGGCTTCCCAAGTGTATTTTTGTACATGCAATTTTTTTTGACTTTTATTGCCATAATTCCAGGGAAAACGAAGAAGCCAGAAGGTGTTCTGGTCAAGTCAAAGTATATGGAAAAGGCAGTGTGAAGATTAGACTGATTGTAGAAGGCTTTGAAGTCCTCTGGCCTCCGGCAGTGGAGGTCAGTCCTCTGACATTACAAACTCTGTCTTTGGCAACACTTAATAAAGATACAAACAGGTCCATCTTTCCACTGGAAGGTACAATGGAGTTTCTTGACTAAGAACAGAAAGGTGAATCTTCTAAAACTTTATTTGATGAAGATGGTTTCTCATCTTCAATGACAGATATAATAACTGAAAAGGCATCAAAATTCATTCCATCCCATTTGATTAGGATGACTTCCACCCTAAAGGCATCATAGAAAGAATGAGGAACATCAGAGGAGAACAAGGAAGGGTTTGGATGAAAATTCTCATGGGTTCAGGAAAGTCTAAAGCTGCCTGCCCAAGAAAATGCTGTATGTCAGGAAAGAGTGTGGGAACTGAAGAAACAAAAAGAAATGCTTGAAAACTTACACACACAAGAAAACAGATTGTAATGACAAAAATAGTCCAATAAAATCTCTGACTGCTACTGTGCTAAATCCCTTAAACATGCCTGCTCTCTTCAGAGATTACATAGATGATGCAACAAGGAACCAGATCAACAGAGCAATCAGAAAATGGAAATTAAGGGTATCAGTCAGCAGTCAATGTGCAGAAACTCATCGTGCTATTAAATGTTTCCTTCAAAACATCTGAAAGGGAAAATCAAGATCTGAAAAGTTACGTGAAGAAAATCAAATGACACACTCATAGTGCCTGCCAGGGTGATGTTCTGCTGTATCAAATGATGTTGTTGTGGTGATGGTTTTCCATGATTGGTTTTGGCATGTTTACCACAACCTACAGAGAAAGGACTAGTCCTGGAATCACACAGTTGTGGAGACCAGAAATCTGAAGTCCTCATATCAGCAAGGCTGCACTCCCTCTGAAAGCTCTATGAGACCCTTTCTTTGCAAGTGTCAGCTCCTCTTGGCACTTCATGGCCTGTGGCTGAATAATTTCCATCTCTGTCTCTGTCTTCACATAATCTTCTCCTCTGTGTCTCTTCTTTTATATCAAAAGTTTGACGCCATCCTAGTTTAGATAAGAAATCAATAAGAAGTTGACTCATATTCTTCTAGTTAGCCAC
The DNA here is from genome assembly GCF_000164805.1 of Carlito syrichta. NCBI lineage: Eukaryota > Metazoa > Chordata > Mammalia > Primates > Tarsiidae > Carlito > Carlito syrichta. Next base: position 173,851 of record NW_007256285.1, on the reverse strand, counting down.
TTATCCCAACAGATATTTTGAGATGAAGTAAGTTTTCCAATTATTTGAAATGTCCCATTTCTTACTTCCTAAACTCCCATATGTATTTAGGGTTATTTCCCTGATGATCTTGGCTTCATATTTTAAAAACTCATAGAGGTAGTCACTGTTTATACCAGACACGTCCAACCTGTGGCTTAGGCCACATGTGGCCCAGGACAGCTAGTAATGTGGCCCCACAGGATCTTTTAACACCATGTTAAAACAAACATATCTGATGAGCACCATGAGAAGTCTTATTTTATACATACACACACACACACACACACACACACACACACACACACACACAGACTATATTATGTAATTATGTGTGGCCCAAGACAATTCCACTTTTTTCAAAGCCAGAAAGTTAGACACTCCTGGTCTACAGTGTTTAAGAATTTCCCTCATTGAATGCTGGGAAGAGGGAACCCTTCTACATTCTTGGTGGGAGTGTAGTACAACCTCTGTGGAAAACAGTTTGGTGATTCCTAAAAGGTCTAAAACTTGACCTTCCAAATGACCCCGCAATCCTCCTACTGGGAATATATCTGGAGGAACTCAAATCACTTTATGAAAAAGATACCTGCACACACATGTTTACTGCGCATTGTTCACAATCGCAAAAACATGGAACCAACAATGCTGCCCATCGAAAAAGGACTGGATAAAAAAAAGTGGTACATGTACATGATGGAACATTACACAGCCAAAAAAAAGGACAAAATTATGAACTTCACAGCAACTTGGACAGACGTAGAGTCTATAATACTGAGTGATCTATCACAGAAACAAAGAACTGAGTGTCACATGCTCTCACTCATAAGTGGAACTTGAACAATTATAATACCAGAAGAAAAGGACTGTCAGTATTGGGAAAGTGCCAGGGGTTGGGGGTGGGTTGGGGGCAGGATTGGCAGTAGTAGGATTCTGCCGGGGAAGCGGGGCATCACCTCATCAACAAGGATACCTTCATAATGAACATTTATATAATTAACCCTGAATTATAACCAACATCTTTAAAATAAAAAAATTTTTCACCGATTAAAAAACAAAAGAATTTCCCTCACGATTCTGGTATATTGAATCATCCAGATGAGCCCAATATAACCTTGTCAAGTTTTCCACTCCACTCTAACCAAGGAAGAGAAGAGAGAGAGCGTATGGCTGTCCCATCGTTCTCCACTTCCTCCTCCAACCTTTCCTCCCTGAGACCAGAAGTCTGGGAAGCCTACTCACCTTCACGGTCACATCAGCATCTGAGATTAAGGGGCTTGGGGTATCTCTGCGGGCATAATCAGGGGCATCCCACCTTCCAGCGGGGACTTGGGGGCATGTGAAGCTCGCATCACTGCACGGGGAGCGGTGGCAGATACCCAGGGACGGAAATAGAAGTCCAGAGACAGGAGGGCTCTGGTCTGCAGAATCCTCTCCGCAGCGGTGGCGCGGCCCCCGTGACTTATTGGGCTCCCGCTGGAGGCAGCAACGACAACCTGACCCTCAGATGACTCGTGAGTGTCGCTGTGCATTGTAGGGCCTCCTCTGACGTTTGGCCCGTTCCCCTGGCCAGTTGGCCCGTACCCCTGGCCAGTTGGCCCGTACCCCTGGCCAGCACCTGCAACGGTCGCTGGGTCCCGTGCACGTCGGCCTTTATCTCGCGCAGGTGTCGTTGCCTCCCTCGCACCCCTCTGAGGGTCTTCGGTTTCTCTTGGCTTGTTTTTGCTGCATCCTCCCAGGGATCCTATGGGCAAGCGTTTTCCCGTTATTCGAAATGAGTTCAGTTTCAAACTGCACTTGTTCTGTGGGAAACTGTTAACTGAACATTTTAATTCCAAGAAGTCAGTAATGCTCTGCGTGAAATGATTCATGCATCTTTTTAGAATCAATTTTGCTACTGTCAAAGAAATCTCTATCCAGAAACGATCCCTCCAACTTTCTAGATCTATGATAATGACTTTAATCCATGACACTTTAAAATATAGTGTAAAGAAAAAAAGAAAGAAAACCAAGCAACATTTTGGAGCCCTTCCACACATTACTGGTGAATGTGTTCATACAGATAGGAATATTAAATAATAAGGGTGGCTGGCTTTTATCTTCCATGCCCTTGACGGTTTCTAGATCCCAGTCTCTCCTGTGTACGACTATCTATAACATGAAAAAAATTAAATCACGAAAGGATCATTTGGAATGTCACTTTGTCTTTTTATTGTCTTGTTGAACTTAATCTGGTTTGCGTCTTGAACTTGTAAGCTTTTGCAAATAACAACATTTTTAATGTCTTTTTTGTTCATTTGAAAAGCTGATGGTTCTCTTCATGTTCTGTATATTCATTTAGGTATTTAGATGTATATATCTTTTGTCATTCTGCCATCTCAGATAATGCATCAGAATGCACTTATCTGTTCAACAAATATTTACTGAACTTGTGTTCTAGGCTAGGTTTGTATTTCCAGAAGGAAATATAAAATCAATTTGAAACAGGACAATAAATTTAAGTTCAAGTGCTTAGTATTTGTTTCCAAGAAAGGATCTATCTTCATGAAGGACAAATGTAAAACAACATATACAATTTTAAAAACTGTGTATATTAATGAATAGTTGGAAAGTTATGTGCACTGATCTATTTAATTTGTCATCAATTTTTAAAGTTTTTGATTGTTACTGCAGAACTGGGCTTGGTAGAGTAAGGTTGTTAGGCCAATTCTACACTGCCTGTTTTGGTACATCCTGTAGCAACCAGTTCTGGGAGCCAGGGACACAGTCATGAAGCTCAGTTTTCTGTTCTGCCCCTAGCACCTGAATCCCAGTGCAGGCCCCTGTCTCATCTTCACCACAAATATCCCTAATGAGTATAGATGCCAAAATTCTTAAAATAATTGTATAAAACCCAAACAAATTATATAACAAAAAGAAATCAATACAATCCAGGAGAGAGGGAATGGTCACATATCCAGGTCTTGAACAGCTGACTGCTGGAGGTGCTGTGAGTCAAAATGGACACTTCTACAAGAACTTTGAAGAAACTGGTGTCCCTCAGAAGAGTACTCTTAAACTGGGATGGAAAGACAGGTGTTTGAGGGCAATGTGTTTCATTCATTGACATAATTCAGTCCTCAATCAAAATGGTAATCCACAACAAAAAATTAAGCTAATAAATCCACTGTTGTACACAAAGACCCTCTGAAATAACAGAGTAGAGCCACAGGGCCCCACCTGGTCATGAGAGACAAGCAGTCTGGGGAGGAGCTGCCCCGTAGCTTGTCCCAGAGGGAGGGGAAAGATTTTGAAACAGAGAAAAGGGTCATCCTATTTCTGCCAGTCTGTACTGGGAAAGCAGCTTCAGATGATCTAGAGCACCACTCTTACTGCCACTACTTCCCTCTCCACAGGTAGGTCAGCGAACGAAGACAGACAACAGTAGTAGCATGATCAAGTGGAGTTAATACCATGAAAGCAAAGCTGTTTTACAATGAGAAACAGCATCAACATAACTCACATATGAAAGAACAACAACAACAACAAAAACAAAAGAAAGAAAGAAAAAATACAATCATCTCAATAGGCTGAGTAAAAGCATCAGCAAAATCCAAAATCTATTTTTGTTAAAACCATTCAGAACAAACTAGGAATAGAAGACAAATTCGTCACCCCAATTATGAGAATCTGTGAAAAACCTAGACCACATGTTGGTGAAATAGTGAACACCATCTGCCTGGGACCAGGATCCAGGCAAGGATGGTGACTTGCCTCTGGTCTCAGGTTTGTGTTAACAGAGGGAAGAGGACTGGGTCACAGTTGTTTCCACAGTTGTTGCTTCTGCTCCTGCTGTGGTGTTGTTTTGAATACTGGTATAGTGTTATTGGAGAGCCTAGTTATCGATGCAAGCACAAAAGTAGTTGGAAGGAATTTATGAAGTTATTTTTAGAGAAGAAATTTCTCAAATTTATATAGTATGTTGCTGTTGATGTGGCTAGAATCTCAGAATTCTGTAAACTTAATTATTTATTGACTGACTAAATACTTAAATTAAAAAATTTGTGAAACATACAAAGTATCTAGTATGTGCTTGCAGTTGAGATATTGTGGCCAGGGCAAAAAACTTTGCACAAATGACATATATGGAATTTTAGCAGGCAATTGGATTTTTGCTCTCTGTCTTCATAAAGAAGAAAAGCACAAGGATGATCATCTTATTGTCACCCTCAAACTCTATCCTACCTTTGGTATTTACTTCAAGTAAACTCTGTGTTCTTCTACTTGGCTACCTCATTCTATCTATACATTTTGTAAATTTTTTATAATAGAAAATTAACTCATTTTTGTAATCACTTTGCTTTGAGGGCTTAGGAAAGAAAACATCTACTTTCTTTGTGAACCGTAAGTGCAAGGAAAAGAAAATAAAAACAACACTATGACTACTTATGAATGCTTGCATAAGAATACATTTCCAGAAATACTAAGAAGATAAACTGTGTTTGCCAGTAGAAATTAGCTCCCTGCTACAGATAACGAAGGTGGTTTTGAATCAGTAAGAAGCAGGACATAAGTTTTGGTATCTCACACACACACACACACACACACACACACACACACACACACACACACGGCTCTAGACTTCTACAGAGCATGAGCAGAATACTGATCAATGAATGTGTGTATGAAAAACACTTGAGGCCAGAAAAAGAGCCATCAAAAAAAAACACAACGTTTTGGTAGAACAACTCTGGGGTGGATGCCTCAAGCAGATCACCTTCCTGCACCTGATGGTGAGAACAGACCGTGGGAACCAGGGAGAGAGGTTGTAGTCCCCGACTAGACACAATCATACTGGATATCACATTTATTTGGGTTGTGCATAAATTGCTGATTTAAAACATTGCTATTTATTTATTTATTGGGTTCAAGCCATCCTCCTGTCTCAGTCTTCGAGTAGTGAGGATTATAGGCATAAGCCAGAGCATCTGGCAAAACATTACTTTTCTACATGAACTCATGAATAGGTATGACAACCCAGAACAGACAAAAACATGACTCAGCTGTGCATTTTCAACAATCTGCATCATTAAGGGAGCCTGGACCACAAGAACCCCCTGCCTTCTTTAAAAGGAGTAGAAGATTAGGTAATAGGCTGTGATATCACAGGTCCCTTCTTCATTGCTTTCAACATTTTGGTCTATGTCTATGTCTATGTCTATGTCTATGTCTGTGTCTGTGTCTATGTCTATGTCTGTCTATGTCTATGTATGGTCTATGTCTATGTATGGTCTATGTCTATGTCTGTGTGTCTGTGTCTGTGTCTATGTTTGGTCTATGTTTATATATCTACATCTATATATCTATATCTAATCTATATCTAAATTTTTACCTATAGCTATTTGTTTAACTAGACACATATATCCATATCTACATATATATCTCTTTTTATTTATTTTTAAGTCAGAACCTCCATCTGTTGCCCAGGCTGGCGTGCAGGGGCACGCTCATAGCTACTGCAGCCTCAACCTACTCAGGAGATCCTCCCGCCTCAGCCTACCAAGTAGCTGAAACTGCAGGCATTGCTACTACACCTGGTTCATTTTTTAATTTATTGCGAAGACGTGATCTCACCATTTGCCCAAGCTAGTTTCAAATTCCTGAGCTCAGGCAATCCTCTAGTCTGGCCTCCCAAAGTGCAGGTGTGAGCGACCACGCTTAGCCTCTCTCTATATTTTGAAAGTCTGGTATTAAGAGTGCTCTTGATGTCTCTCTTGGACTATATGGAATAGTTTTATTAAACTGAAATTCCCTCTCAGAGCTACTATAAGCACCAAAAGCAACAGCTGTTTGAGGCATTGTAGCCTAGACTTGAGGGGCAAGGATCCCAGAGAGAAGAAAACTGAACTGAAATAGCATTCACAGTAGGCAGGTATTATGTTAAAAGATTATTCTGTATTATGATGCAAATACTCTAGAAAGAATTATTTATACCTTATTAGAAACTATTTGATGAATACTTTGGAAAATCCCTTTGGAATGAGTGAAAAATCCTTCAGGGCTAGCCGGAGAGAGAGGTTTTGTTGTCAAAGGGAAAGGGATTAGTTAACCAAAAGTAAATTTAATCAACTTTACAGTTTTGCTCAGGGACCATTAAGCAAAGATACAGTGTCTGTTCAAGAACCTGTACATGGAATTTTATTTTTTAATTCGGAGTCTCAATCTGTTGCCCAGGCTGGAGTGCAATGGCACGCTCACGGCCACTGCAGCCTCTACCTGCTGGACTCAGGAGATCCTTCTGCTTCAGCCTTTCAAGTAGCTGGAACTAGAGGCGAGTGCCACCACACCTGGCTAATTTCTTGATTTAGTATAGAGACGAGCTCTCACCAAGTTGCCCAGGCTGGTCTTAAACCCCTGGACTCAGGCAATCCTCTCGTCTCTGCCTCCCAAAGTGCTGGGATTACAGGTTTGAGCCACTGGGTCCAGCCTTATAGAAATTTTTATGAGGAAAAATCCTGCTAGCAACATAGTAACACATAGAGCTTATGAGAGTGATGGAAATTTTTGTATGGTAGGTAACAATTTTGAGAAAATTACTTTTAAACTATGTGGGAAGATTTTTGTAATAATAACCATTTTCAGTAAGCTTTCATAAATTAGAAAACCCAGATAAAATGTGGATGCCATATTATCATTTAATAATTTTGTTAAAAACAGCTTTGATCTTTGGTGAGTTAGCTTTGGAAGGCTTTACTCTAATGAATGTCATTAAAACCCTGCTGAATATGACATCATTTGTAAGAAACTCCGTGTTTCCCCAACACACACACTGTTTTGTTTACTCTTGTAGTGTATGACATTCACTTCTTTGATCATTTTGAACTGCAGTTCCTTCCTCTTCTACATTAAGCAAGTGTCAAGCTTTAAGAGTAAAACTAAGATGTAACATTTCACTTGTCACCTAACAAGGACACTCTCCTGTACGACCCGTTGCACTTAGATGTTCGGTGTTAACAATTTGGCGAGCTGCAGTCTCATCTCACCCCTCTTTTGAAAGTTATACATAAATCCACGGGTTTATTTGTATTTATTGCAAAATAATGCAGGAACACATATTCCTGATTCATGCTAAAAATTTGGAGAGATTTATTCTTTAGGAGGAAAAATATAGATACCTAGTGATGCTTACCAGTAAAGCTGATTAGTTTTGTACTTTCTATTTCCTACTAACTCACATCCAAATTTCCATTCTTATCTAAAATTTAGTAATAGATCTGTTAATCAAGTGATGACTATGAGCATGGGGATAGATCCCATTTCACCCTCACTACAGCCCTACAAGACACATTTGTATACTCTTATGTTAGAAATAAGAAAGTAGACTGAACCTGTAATCCCAGCATTTTGAGAAGCTGAGGTGGGAAGAGTGCTTGAGACCAGGAATGCAAGACTAGCTTGGGCAACACGGAAAGACCTTATAGCCAAAAAAAATTTTAAAAAGTTAGACAGGAGTTGCATGCCTATAGTCCCAGCTACTCAAGAGGCTGAGGTGGAAGGATTGCTTGAGTTGAGGAGGTCGAGGTTGTGGTGAACTGGGATCATACCACTGCACTCCAGCCTTGGTGACAGAGTGAGACCTTGACAAAAAATTAAAAAATCAAAAAAAATCAAAAGGAAGCTGAGACACAACAGGACTCAGAGCTAGGACTGTAGAAAGGTCTGCCCAGTCACAAAATCTAAGCTCTTAATTTCTGCACAATCAGATCAGACTTCTTCGCAAATAAAAAACAAAACAAAACAAAACAATGTGTTATTAAACTATCATTTGGACGCTGAGGTTATAGAATATACGACAGACTTACTCAAGTCACAAAGATTTCTGATCTGCCATCCTCTCATCTATAACCTCTTGAGCAGAATTTGCTAATTGCAGTGAAGAAAACAGTAATGCCTCATAGAGTTGTTTCTTTGGCCTGAACAATGTTTTTGTTTTTTAATTTCAAAAATTAGTTACCGTTTTAAAATTAAAATGTTATAAAAAATTTTTAAAAATTAAGAAAAAAAATTTTTTTCTTGCTTTTCTTGAAAAAAATAGGCTCTGCAAATGGAGTTGCTCATGGCAGTTTCAGATGATGACCAAAAGGACTTGTGGATAGAGACTGACAAATTAAATAGGAAGGATCCCTCCACAAGGGTAACCCCAAAATTGAAGATGATTGGGTGGTTTGAAATCCATTGCCAGGTCACTCTGAAATTTGCACAGCCACTGCTGAAGATGGCAGATCCTAATAATGAAAGAATTATGAGTCACTGGGTCATAATTAGAAGAGTCTGCCATCCTAAAATGTTGGGTTACACTGAAACCCACTGGGGCCGTGGGAAATCTGTTGCAACGTGATGCCATTTCAGGTCTGATTGATTTCTCTCAAATTCTTGCAACTCAAACTCGAGTGAGATAACACCTTTGTTGAGGCTCTTCATTGCTCTGTGTCTGATAAAACACAAAAGAAACTGATTTCCTTCAGAGGAAGGAAAAAAGCTGATCTTTGTAAAGAGCATGAGACATCTTCTTCATATAGAAGGAAGCTTCAAATCCAGAGATGAAAGTGTCTTCCCAGGGACATGGTCACATGAGTCCTGTACTGCAGTCTGCCCTACAGCTATATCTCGAAAGAGTCATGTGTGGAGTGTGGGTTGTGTTATGGCACTGCCTGGATCCCTTAGGTTTCTGTAGGATCAAGGGTGGGCTCTGGTCATATCTCACGGGCTAATCTATTCTAGCTGCAATTAGCTCTTTCCATTCCCACAATGTACTATACAAATAATATAACCATTTCTTTTGGGGCTGTAGCTAGACCAAAAGCAGAGTGCACTGGTGTATAAAGCAAGCCTCCCGTTCCCTTCCGCTCCATTGATGGTCTGTGCTGGTGCCGGATGCCTATTTTGGTTTGAGGTAGAACACTCATGCGATTCCAAACAGGCAGTTAAACTTGCCAGTTACTGGTAAGAGGCAGAGTTGCGGCACCCATGTGGAGCCAGGGAAGACCTACTGTTGCCTTAAAAATGTCCTTCTGGCTGGTCCTGGAGTGTCTGTGCAATGCTCTGATGGTGTCACCTGAACTGGTCTTCCCCTGGAAATCTTGGCATGCACAACTTCAGTCATTTTCACAGTAAAAAAGCTGATATACGCTGAAGGAATAGAAGTTAGCCAAAAGATTTTTTGCCAAGTTGAAAAGTACACAGTTTAGGCTGATTAAAGAAGACTTTGAAGCCCTCAAGTCACCTGCAATGGAGACCAGTTCTCTGAACTGACCGATTTGCGTTTGTCAGCACTTGGGAAAGATGGAAATGGATCCACCTTTCCATTGAAAGATACAACAGACTTTCCTCACAGAGAACAGAGGGGGCGAGTCCACTAAGATTTTATTTAATGGAGCAATGATGACTCATTTTTAAGGGTAGACTTAGTCAATCAATGAGCTGTCAAAATGCCACCAGTGCCAAGTGATTGAGGCCAACAATCTCTTGAAGCCATCTCAGGAGTGTGGGGTCAACATCAGAGGGGAATCAGTGGTACCTTTGATTAAAATGTGCAGTTGCAGGAAAGCAAACCTGTGTGCTTGCCTGCATGCAGGTGGCAACAAAGTGTATGAGGGCTGAGGAAACAGAAAGAAATGCTCGGAAACTTCATCACACAAGAGAACAGGTTGTCAGTGGTAAAGAAAGACAGCCAGTCAAAATCTGTCTGAAACTGTGCCAAAGATCACAAATGTAAAGATGATGTGGATGGGGCAACAAGGAATCAGACTGAAAGAGTCATTTAGAAAATGAAAACTGAGAGTATCAGTCTCAAGTTCATGTGAAGAAATTCATCAATACTGTTAAGTATTTCCTTTAAAAAAAAACTTGAAGGAGAAAAATCAATACTTGAAAGATATGTGAATAAAATCAAATGCAGGAAGCACTTACAGTTCAAGTCCAAATTTTCCCAGCAGGGCAGGCACAGTGTGACAAGACACAGTTTGAAAGCTAGACTCAAGAGTTTAACTGAAACATCAGACACTGCTTGAACTGCATCAAGAACATAAAATGCAACTTTGCAGAAAATCGACGCAGAAGGGAATTAACTGCTTAGAAATAAATGGGGGGGGGAACTTTCCAAGGTATATGCAGATATATAAACCTTGAATCTTAATGGTGGCCAGAGACCTGGAATAACAATTGGAAAACACCATTTCCTTCATCAAAGATGAGAACATAGCTCAGAAAGTTGCTTGGCAGCTCTGTCAACTGAGAGAAAATTCGAATGATCTAAGAAAATAAAATGATCACAGTAAGGAAAAATTGGCTGAATTCGAGTTTGAAACCCAGTTTTTGAAAGTGACCCGTTATACCCTATTATTCCACATGCAGCCCAGGGCAGTGGCCCAAGAGGGTCAGAGGACCCCACTTGTATCCTTAAGATCCCAGGAGAGCAGAAGGGGTGAGCTGTGAGGACTCAGGAGTGCAGGAGGGTGTGCAGATCTGATTCAGGCTTAAAGCAGCAAGCCCTCAAATGTCCACAGGCAGAGCAGGGATACTCTTGTGTTTACTCGTTTAAAAATAATTGTGAAGCTGGGCTCGGTGGCTCAGCCTGTAATCCCGCGCCTTTGGGAGGCTGAGGTGAGTGGATTGCCTGAGCCCGCGGGTTCGAGATCCGCCTGGGCAGCGAGACCTCATCTCTACAATAAATCAAAAAATCAGCCGGGCGTGGTAGCGCATGCCTGTAATTCCAGCTACTTGGAAGGCTGAGGCGGAAGGATCACCGGAGCGCAGCAGGTCGAGGCTGCGGTGGCCAGGAGTGGCCACTGCACTCCAGTCTGGGCGACAGAGTGAGACTCCAACTTAAAAAAAAAAAAAAAAAAAAAAATTGTGATTCATGTCTTTTAGGTGACTGTGCTACTTAATTGATGGTGCATATAAAATTTTAAGTAATTTTAATTTCTAGAATCATTTCCAGAATATAGAAGGTTTTAATATAATTCTTAGCTTATAATATAATATAATATTAATTCTTAATATATTTATTGCTATCTAAATATTTCCAAATTTTATCTTTCTGTCTTCTGACTTTAATCTTTGACTTAGTAAAATCTTCTGAATCTAAGAAACTTTAAAAATTTATTTTTCTTTGTGGTTTTTTTATTGTTTCCCTTTTTTATATTTGAAGTCTTGATTTCACCCTGATTTCTGTTAGAAATAAATCAGGCCAGGTGGCTCACGCCTATAATCCCAGCACTTTGGGAGCTCAAGGCTAGAGGACTACCTGAGCTCAGGGGTTCGAGACCAGCCTGGGCTACTTGGCGAGACCTCTTCTCTACTGTAAATAAATAAAAACATTAGCCGGGTATGGTGGTGCATACCTGTGGTTCCAGCTACATGGAAGGCTGAGGCGGAAACTTTGCCTAAACCCAGCAGGTTGAGGCTGCGGTAGTAGCCGTGAGCCTGCCACTGCACTCTAGGCTGAGCAACAGAGCGAGACTCCAACAGAAAGAAAGAAAGAGAGAGAGAGAGAGAGAGACAGAGAGAGAGAGAGAGAAAGACAGAAAGAAAGAAATCCATCATTATTCTATTTTCCCAAGTGCTTGGCCATTTATCCCAAAATAGTTTATGTGATCATTCATTTTCCCAATTATTTGAAAAGTTCTATTTCTTACTTTCCAAATTCCTCCATGTATTAAAGGCTATTTCTACCTTGTTTTAAAACAATTGTTGCTTCACAATATAATTTAAAAGTTCATCCTCCATTGTCTTGAATAATCTGTTTTATATTTTTTGGCACATTTAACCATCTTATATAGTGTGTCGAGTACCCTTCCCTCCCCTTCTTCATTGCAGCAAACCAAAAAGATTTAACTAGCACACGTTACAGATATTGTAGGGGAGTGAGTTTTTACATGGTGCTTCATATCCACAAAAACATCATATTTTTATATTTACTGAAACTTTTTTTCATATATTCATTCTATCTTTAATCTAACATTTTAGAATTAGATTATCCAAGCCGGGTGTGGTGGCTTGCACCTGTCATCCCTGCATTTGGGAGCTGGAGGAAAGAGGATTGCCTAAGCCCACGGGTTCGAGACCAGCTTGAGCAATTTGTCAAAAGCTCATCTCTATAAAAAATAAAAAAATTAGCTGGGTGTGGTGGCACACACCTGTGGTTCCAGCTCCTTGAGAGGCTGGGGCGGAAGGATCGCCTGAGCCCAGCAGGTGGAGGCTTTGGTGGCCATGAGCATGCCACTGCATTCCAGTTTGGGCAACAGAGTGAGAACCTGACTCAAAAAAAAAAAAAAAAAAAAAAAAGAATGAGTTCATCCAAGTATTTTATTTTAATTTGATTCATTGTTCCACTACTACTTAACCATAATTGAAGTTTTACATCACTAAGTGATCTGTAAAAAATTCAGTGTTACTGAACAAATGTGATGCGAAGCAATTGTCACCCTGGAAGAGACAGCACCATGACTCGACACAGATTTTGGCAGCTTCCAAAGTGAGAGTTCTGGGTGTGGGAGCCATTGCCAAGATGCTCTGGGAGCACCATGGTCTCCTGGGGGTGGAGGGAGAGGAGCTTTCCCGCAGGACTGCTGGGGCGGGAAGGGAAGAATCCGGAAGGCCTGGGGGAAGGCTCCTGTCGCCAGTCAAGCAAAGGGTTGGTGATACCTCCCTGCAAGGCTGAAAGGCAACGGGCAAAGCAAGTCTAGAATCTTGAGGTCTGCAGGGACCCCTCCTCCTCGCAGTGGGGACCCTGAATCTGAATTCACTCATTAATTCATCAAATATGTATTAAGCACAGTTGTGTGCTAGGTCTAGGAGGAAATTTTAAATAATTGCAAAAGGAAAAGAAATTTAAGTTCTCCAACTGCTTAGAATTTTTCTCAAGAAAGTGTCTGTCTTCATGAAGAACAAATGTAAATTGATACATATGATAAACAAAATAATTGATATGAATAACTAGGTTGAGATGATCTGCTTGTGTTTAGTATTTATTCAATTTATTATCAGCTTTAAATGCATTTGATTAGGATCACAGAACAGAGTATGGTTAAGCAAGGCCCTTGGGCCAGTTTCTTTGTACATCCTTCAGAAACAGTGGGGTGGCTCATTCTGTGAGCCATGGACAGCAATCATGGATTGCCACCTCAGTTTATGTTTGGTCCCCAGAACTCAAGTCCCAGCACCAACACCATCTCATATGTGCTGATAATACTCCTCATGAGGATAGGTGCAAAAACTTTTAAAATAATTTTATCAAATCATATAAAAAAAGGATAATATATCATGACCAAGTAAGGTTTATGCCTGAAATGTAAGGTTGTTTTAAGATGAGAAAATAAATCACCATGATTGATCATATTAACAGACTACACAAGCAAGCAAGCAAGGGGGAAAAAACAATGCTTGTCTCACCTCAGAAATGTAGTTGACTAATTGACATTTACTGGACTAAATTAATGATCTAGAAGGCATTGTTAATGAATCCTGGGAAAGATTGCTTCCAAGTAAGAATCCTGTCCTCTGTTATAAGTTGCATCAGCTTTCATATACTTTGGCAATTAAAGGTTGTGCTTTAAAGAATAAATGAAAAAATGAGAAAAAAACTGTCACAAATATAGAAGATTGAAAGTTAATACAGTTGACCAAAGGTTCTTATAAACTTATAAGAAAAGGCAGCCCATACAGTAACAGGTAAAACTTATAAAGAAAAAAATTGCAGGTAAGGAAATCCAAATTATAAATCAATATTTTAAAATGCTCATTTTCACCAGTGGTTGGAGAAATACAAATTAAGCAAAAAGGAATATATTCATTCGCCAGATTTGTGAAGTTAGTGAGACACCAACGAGTGGTGTCAAGAATTGAAGAAAGAGAGATTGTCATATATTATTCAGGAGAATGTTCATTATTTTATGCATCTCAGAAGGAATATTAAAACAACAACTACAAAAATCTTTGACCTAACACTTCCTAATTTGAATACAAAGTCCATAAAGCTAAAAGAACCATGTCAAAGATTATTTATAAAAGACATATGGCAGCATTTTCAAAGAGGGAGTATCAAAAAACTAAAATTGACCTGCTTATCCATCAAGTGGGAAATGGTAAATAGATTGATGGGTTAACAGTGTGTAATATTTTGTAGCTGTTAAAATGAGTTCAAGCTATATAGTTGGACCTGGGAGAAAGAATATTATGTTTCTGAGGAAAAATTATTTTTACACAAGTATAACAGAGCCTCATTTTTTTAAAAAATGAAAACCCCCAAAGCTACAGGAGCATGTATACATGAGAATGTGTATGTGCATATGTGTGTTTTCTATGAGTGCATGTGGATATGGGGAAGGATATATCTCTTATGGCAATAATTGATTACCTGGGAAGTGAGAGGGGTGGAAATCTTGTGGCCATTTTTGTTATTACTTTTAAGATTATTCTCTATTATAATATAAATATGCTGTCGGTATAATAAATAATTTATTAGAATCTACTTGAACCACACTTAAGGAAAAGCAATATAACATGACTGAATAACACGTATAGGGTAGGCAGTTTTCTTTGTCAAGGGAAAGAGTTAAGTTACCAAAATTAAAAGTGATCAACTTCATAGTTTTGCTCAGACTAAAAATTTGTAGAAGCCAGATCAAGAGTTTTTAAATAGAATCTTTTATGAGTAAAATTATCTGCCAGTGACACACTAATCTCCGGGTCTGCCTAAGGGTAGATGACAATGCTTCTTTTGGTAAATAATTTTGAGGCCCAGAGAAAAGTACTTTAAACACATTGAGTACATGGCCCACTATCAGGGAGAGAGAGGGCCAGCTGGAAGCCCAAACTTCACCTGCATGCAACTTACTTGTGCAGTAAATCCTCACTTGTACTTCACAACCCTACAATAAAATATATACTTAAAAAACACATAAGAAGATGTTTTGCAAAAAAAGGTATTTTTAGTAAGCTTTGATAAATCAGTAAATCTGGACAGAATATGGGCAGCATATTGTCATTTGACCACTTAAGTGGAAAAGCAACTGTAGTCTTAATTTATTCATTATCAAAACAAAGTCAGCTTAAAACACTCTTAATTTACTTTGTACCCTTGTTGTAGGTTATTCAAATAATTGGGAAAAGAGAGAATTGAATTATTTAAACTAAACTTTATTTTCCTTTAAATTTTGGCTGAAAATTCTTCCATGACTTCACTCTAGATAAAACTGGCACTGAGTTTATACTAAAATGAAAAGACTGAAGAAGTAAGACTGTAAATGTTGTAGGCGCCCCTATGGAGACTGAATAATTAAGATAGAAACAAGCCGGGCTCCGTGGCTCAGCCTGTAATCCCGCACCTTGGGAGGTTGAGGTGAGTGGATTGCCTGAGCCCGAGGGTTCGAGACCCACCTGGGCAACTTGGCGAGATCTCATCTCTACAATAAATCAAAAAATTAGCCGGGTGTGGTATCGCGCGCCTGTAGTTCCCGCTACTTGGAAGGCTGAGACGGAGGGATCTCCAGAACCCAGCAGGTCGAGGCTGCAGTGACCGGGAGCGGCCACCGCACTCCAGTCTGGACGACAGAGTGAGACTCCAACTCAAAAAAAAAAAGATAGAAACACGTGTATTTCAAGGAGCTCCCAGTTTAATGGATTGTAGTCTCTTCTTAATAATTTTGGAAAGTGAAAGCCTATGGAATTGGTATTCATGAAAAGATCCAAATATAAATTCGGATATGTCATTTTAACTTCCATGATCAATTACACCAAGGCACAGACAGTCCACTTTCTGTATAATTTTAGGAGCTTGCTGCCACCTATGGATATGAATGGAGTACTACAATTTTAATTATTCAATAGAGTTTACCAATATTTATTACTAAGTAATCAAATATGAGTGGTTTATAGTACAGTAAGTGACACAAACACAAAGCTTCAGCATCATGGGGTACAAACAAATTTCTCTGAGAAAAGAGTTGAGTTCAGTTTTTGTGATATGGATGTGTGAAGCAGGAAATAGAAAAATGGGGGTTAAAGGTGAGACGTGGCCCAGGTAACAGCCAGATGTGTACATTCAGGTGGCATCCTGTGAGTTGAGTCTTGGTTATGTTGGTGCATTTGCCTATTATATAAATGTGAAGTTCAGGACTGAACTCACATGCATGAGTTAATGGGTGAGAATAACAGATACACTTGACAGTGGATGGAACATGTAATAACATGAAGACAAATTATGTGAACAATGGGCCAATGAGAACAGGTAAAAACACCATTTTTTAAGTCAGAAGAGGAAGAGAAGTTTCCTGAGCTAGTGTAGGTAAGAGAAAATAAGAAGCTAAGGAAACTCAGCTTAATTTCTTAATTACTTTATTTGTGCCACACAATTTTTTAAAAAGTCTTTTAAAAACATATGGTTCCTTGTTTCACAGCACCCAAGCAAATTCTAATTCAAGACAAATGCAACTTAAAAATAGTATGAAAGCTCCCACCCCTTCTTGCTCAATAGCGGTCTTGAACCAGCAGCCTGCATTCCCCTTGTGGGATCCTGGTGACTGATTCTGGAAGGAACAAAAGCAGTTAGCTGATAATTTCATATTTAACACAATAGCATTCAAAAATGATGGAAAAATGAACCCATTCCCAGATAAACAAAGGTTGATGGGGTTTGTTACCAGTAGACTTACTCTATAAAAAAAAGTTAAAAGGAGCCTTTTGGGTGGAAATAATAGGACCCCAGGCAGTAAGAAAGCAATATGAAGAAGCAGAATACACCAATATGGGTAACTACATAAGTAAACACAAAGACAAGATTGCTGTATTTTTGGTTTGTAACTCTACACATTTTGTATATGATTTAAAAATGCATGAAATAATAATTGTACATTAGTACATTGGCACACAATGTCTGAAGATGTAATTGTGACACTTACATAACAGAGGAGGGATGGGCATATAAAGACTGTGTATGCAATTGAAACTAGTTGGTATTCATTCAAAATAGATTTGTATAAGTTTAGGAGATTAATTGTAATCTCCAGGATAGTCATAAGAAAATAATTTAAAAATACACAGAAAATAAAACAAGAAAGAAAAGAGTACACTATAAAAGAGCAATTAAACAGAAAAGTAGGCAACAGTGGAAGAATTGAGTATATACATATATAAAGCAAATAGTAAAATGGCAGAAATCAGTACCTTCTTATCAGTCAATGCTTTGAATGTAAAAACCAGAGATTGGCAGAATGAATTTTAAAATTGACATATAACTGGCCAGGTGTGGTGGCTCACCCCTGTAATCTCAACAATTTGGGCAGGCAGATTGCATGAGCCCAGGAGCTCAAGACCAGCCTGAACAACATAGCAAGACTCTGTCTCTGGAGAACATCAAAAAAATTAGCCACGTGTGGTAGAATGCACCAGTAGTCCCAACTACTCAGAAAACTGAGAAGGATTTCTTGAGCCCAAGAGATCAAAGCTGTGGTGAGCCATGATTGTGACACTGGACTCCAGCCTGGGTGACAAGATTCCAATTCAAAAAAAAAAAGTAACTGATGTAACTGTATGTTATCTACAAGAGACTCATTTTTGCATCTAAAGAAACAAATAAGGTGAAATGAAGGCACATAAAATAACATTTCATGTAATTAGTAACCCCAAGAGATCTTGGGAGGCTATACTATCAGACAAAATATATTTAAACTGATACCCCCCCAAAAAAAACTGATGCAAAGAAGGACATTAAGTATTGATTAAAATGTCAGTCCATCAAGAAAAAAATCAACAATGGAGTATGTTGAATTAGAATGGTGGTGATTGTCACTGAAGTTGGGGAATGAAAAGATGACGAGTTTAGCAATATGAGAAAGTTTGGGGGCCCGGCCCCCAAAAAGAGATTTAAATGGTCCCTTGGAAGGTGTGATGGTGTCGGCGTTTCTATAGATATTAAAAGAAAGAAAGGTGGAGGGATAGATATAAAGAGAAAGAAAGAAAGTGGACAAATGTTCAGCGAATTGAGCAGAAGCCGTTTATTGAAACTTACAGCGGGTATTTATCGCCAAATTTTACACAGGCAGTCTCCACAAGTCTTTCACGTGAACACAAAGCCTGGTGCGGGAGGGGTGCCCCCTACCCACCAGGTGTTTCCTCAGGCATGAGGAAAAACAATCACAAAACTTTTACATGAACACAAAGCCAGTGAATGAGGGGCATCCCTTACCCACCAGGTGTTTCCTGGAGTAAGAGGAAGGGCGATCCCAATTAAATCACAAGACATTTACATGAGCATAGAGCCAGGTGGATGAGGGGGCGTCCCCCACCCACCAGGTGTTTCCCCAAGCATGAGGAATGAGGATCCCAAAACTATTTCACTGTTCCTCATGCTTGGTTAATATTTCTCAAAAGCAGTACAGCAATTCTAATATCATAATATTCTAATAATCAATAACTTTTAAAACCTATGCATACACAACACCTAATAACCAACCTAAATCCCAATTTCTATTTTACGCTAATTATATCTACACTATAGAAACTCTTAATTATAGCCCAAACCAATTCTTAAGGAATGTGGCCCAGCCCAAAGCTCATGCTGGTCCTTTAGGAATGTGGCCCAGCCCAAAGCTTGTGCTGGGCCGTAGCTCTAGATATTTATCTGTATTATTAAGGTTAAAACAGCATTTTGTATG
>NW_007256285.1:135673-155121 GCF_000164805.1 Carlito syrichta | reverse complement strand
ACTTCATGCTTAGATCATCAAAGTCCCTGCTAGTGGAACGTGCCAAAACAGCAAAGAAGGAAAGAGGCAATGGGCCTTCAGCTCCTGAACTTGTCCTAGCAGTCTCAGGGTCCGCAACCTGCCTGGATCCCTAACGCTCAAGCAGGTCTCCACGGCCGGCTCCCAACAAGAAAGGTCATTCAAAATCCATATGAAAAACCCAGACACATTTCAGAATCAAGGAGATTGATTCTGGTCGAGATGCACAAGCCAATGTAAGTAAGGCAGAAGGTCAATAAGGACAGGGGGTAAGAAAATGTATTTAGATCTCATAATCGTAAGAGTCGAGAAATAGAATTCTTTAGAGAAAACATGGGTTAAGAGAGACATTGAAAATTGAAGAGATTGCTAGTTTTGTAACTTTCAAAACTGGTCTAATGAATACTTTCCTTCTAACTGCCACACTGAGAACTCTCCTTACCAACAGTGCAATCATGTGGAGATAGGAGTTGAGAAGGTGGAGGGAGGAGTCAATGAAGAGTTTGATACTAAATGGGCTCAATTATAACATGGGGTTACCGAGGACACAGAAAATCTTGCTGGAAAGGAGGATCAATTAGTGGGTGGAACACAGTGCCAATTGAAATAAGAATGGTAGCAACTTCAGCATTTTTTATTTTTATTTTTTTTTGAGTTGGAGTCTCACTCGGTTGCCCAGACTGGAGTGCCGTGGCCACTCCTGGCCACTGCAGCCTCGACCTGCTGGGCTCCGGCGATCCTTCCGCCTCAGCCTTCGGAGTATCTGGAATTGCAGGCATGCGCTACCACGCCTGGCTGATTTTTTGATTTATTGTAGAGATGAAGTCTCGCTGCCCAGGCGGGTCTCGAACCCGCGGGCTCAGGCAATCCACTCACCTCAGCCTCCCAAAGGTGCGGGATTACAGGCTGAGCCACCGAGCTCGGCTAACTTAAGCATTTTTAAGCACGGCTAATATTTTGCTCGTGGAATTAGCTGATTCTTAACTTCATCTCGGATGTTGTCAGTTGGCACTCAGCTTTCGTTCTCATTTCTTCTCAGTCTGCTTTTCTGTACCACAGCAGCTGAAGAAAATTATGCTCGCGTGACCATGCTCACATGTCTAGGTAGCCTGCTGGATGCCAATTGGATTCCCACCATTAGACTCACTCGTGGGATTTGGGAGGCAACCTGTGAAGCAGTGTCCATCTCGCTGCTGCTTGTATATCTTTTCTTCAGGCAGAAAAGGATGCGAAGAAGTGGATTTTCTGTCACAGTGCTGTTCCTATGTGATTTGATTGCTCATGGATGTTGAGTGTTATACACGTGGAGTGCTATGACCTCATCCTATCCCTCCTTGGAAACTTCCCCAGAAGCTCATTTTGCTATTTTTTTCTTGGTTGCGAACACAGTTTCGTGTGTCTAGGAGCCTTTTAGTAAGGGTGATGGCTGGATTCTGTTCCATTTTTCATCAGCAATGTTGCAGCCATTGAGAGCAGTGGTGGTGTCTACCTGACATCAACAGCTTCCTCACCTTCCTATCAAAGGCAGAGGTAGGAGCCCCCATTCTAGGTCAGGTCTTTGTGCTCTGAGATTCTTGCGACCTGATATTTGTTGTTTTCAGAAATTGTCATTGGAAATAGATCTTGCTGATTTACTAAAGCAAGCTGATCAATGTCTGAAATTGAATTTTAAAGAGAACCATTTAAAAAGAGATTATTCTGCCAAGAACTCCCAGGAGTCTTGTTTTTTGTTTTGTTTTGTTGAGTTGGAGTCTCTGTTGCCCAGGCTGGAGTGCATTGGCACACTCTTAGCCACCACAGCCTCAATCTGCTGGGCTCAGGTGATCCTTCTGCTTCAGGCTTCCAAGCAGTTGGAAACACAGGCACACACCACCACTGCTAATTTTTTTGATTTATTGTAGAGATGACGTCTTGCCAAGTTGTCCAGGTTGGTCTCAAATCCCTGGGCTCAGGCAATCATCTCACCTCCACTTCCCAAAGTGCTAAGATTACAGATGTGAGCCACTGCACCTGATGGAATCTTGTTTACATCCTGCTTCTACACAGCGAGCCATACATTTGATTTGAAGAAGTAAAACCCGAACATCATAATTTAGGTTTTTTTAAGCCTTTGTTCATGTAATTCAGATAATACCCTCTCTACCTTTTTCATAACTGCCCAAAGTTGAATCTATGACTTGTAAGAAACAACTTGTGGTTCTAAGAAATAGTAGACAAGAAACTCAGTTTCCTGAGACAAGACTAGGCATTTCCTCTGGTAGGTAAAGGGAAAAAAAAGAGGTCTGTTCAAAGGCTTCATTTTATTTGAAGTCTATCAGGAAAGCCGTTGTCCGATATGACAGTTTACAAGAAGCTGCATGTTTCCTCAACAAGACGATTTTTTGGGGTCTCATTTTATAGTGAATTATATACATTCTCTTTACTTATTTTGAAGTGTAGTTCCTTTTTCATTCAGATTAAGTGTCAGAATATTAAGGGTGTTACTGAGATACATAATGTTTCACTCTTACCTGGCAGATAAGCTCTCCTACATGATTTGATTGCTCATGGATGTTGAGTGTTACACATGTGGGGTGCTATGACCTCATCGTTTCCCCCCTTGGAAACTTCCCCAGAAGCTCATTTTGCTATTTTTTTTCTTGGTTGCAAACACATATATTTCAGTAAACAATTTTGATTTCTGTAATAACTTTTGGACATATGTATTCTATAGACCCAGACTGACAAAATACATATATGTGCATAGTCATATTTACCCAATGGAGCTAATTAGCCCTGTATTTTCTCAAATCAAAATTCTAATCACACGATAAAATTTAACAAGTAGGAACCGGGCCAAGTGCATTGCAGTCACTATTCCATTTAATCTTTACCACATCCCTGCGAGGTATGCAGTTACCCCTCCTTATGTTACGAATGGGGAAGCTGAGACATCACAGGGTCCCAAGCTGAATTTCTAGAACAGGTCTGCCCAGCTCTAAAGTCTGCACTCTTCACTGCTGCATGGTCAGCCCAGTGTTTTTCCCAAATCAAAGATGATGTGAAAGTGAAAATACATTTGGACACTGAGGTCAGAGAGTGTGTGCTAGCCTTACTCAAGTCATGACAATTTCTGACCTTCCATCTCTTTCCAACAAAAGGAAGACCTTGATCTTGAGCAAAGGTTGTTCATTGGGAGCTGCTCCTCCTAAAGTTTTTTCTTGAGTTGGGCGCTTCTTTTTGTGTGTTTTGAAGTAATTGTCAACTTTTATGGTTGGAGTTTTCCACAAATGTAAAAAATTTAAAAAGAACGCAAAATTTTAACTTTTTATTAAAAAAAAGAGGTTATCTGGCAAAACAGGTCAAAATTCTGCTAGCACAACAATCAGCTGGTGGTCACAGTTGTTCCCTTGAGGTGGTCAATGCTGTCTGCATACCACAGTTCCCATCTCTTCCAGCTGTCATGCATCAAGTCATTGTCACATATTTATGTTTCCTGCCCTGCCTCTGTGGACATCTAAATATTCATCCCAGCTGGATGTAGTGGCTCACGTCTGTAATACCAGCACTTTGGGAGGTAGAGGCAAGAGAATTGTCTGAGTCCAGGGGTTCGCGATTAACCTGGGCAACTTGTCGAGACCTAGTCTCTATAATAAACCAAAAAATTAGCCGAGCATGGTGGTGGGCACCTGTCATTACAGCTACTTGGAAAGCTGAAAGGTGGAAAAGGCTTGCCTGAGCACATCAGATCAAGGCTGAGGTAGCCATGAGCATGCCGCTGCACTCCAGCCTGGGTGACAGAGTGAGACTCTGACTCAAAAAAAAAAAATTAAATTAAATTAAAAAAATAAATATTCATCCAGCCATGTTTTCCCAACTTTTTCTGCAGAGCTGGCAGAAACTTTGATACATGCAGTTTTCTTTAAATAGATTGCTCCTAATCTTAAAATAAACTTAAGAATTGATCCACATGACTTTTTCAAGGAAACTCTGATTCAAATATAACTAGATGCTTAAAACTATTTTCATTAGGCAGATTAGAATGTACAGTATTAAGGTGGATTTGAAATGAATTTCAATCAAGAAAATGAGGTCATATGTTTAAAAATTAAGGGAGAAGATCCACTATGTAATCCACGTAATCCTTTAGGGATCTATGAGGGATCCATAAACTATATGGTCCATAGGTCAAATGGATTGTGTGTGGCTTTGAGAATACCATTTTTTTGTAACACTGCCATACCCAACCATTTATGTACTGGCGATGACTGTTCTCACTTTATGATGACAGAATAAAATAGTCTCAATAAAAACTACACTGTGTACAAAGGTGAAAATATTTACTATCTAGGTGTTTATGAAGAAATTTACCAAACCTAAAACAAAAGCTAGGCAGTACCCACAGAACCAAATGGCTCTGACTGAGTTGGGGACTAAGTTTGTAGACTTGCTAGGGTTGAGTGCTGACTGATCACCATGCTTCTGTCTATTTAGATCTCACACACCAAATGGTATATTCACCCTGTCAAAAACGACTGACTAGGGTATTTCAATCACTTTGCTTGTACACAGAGCTATACAGAAAGCATCTCTGTCAATTATTCAGTATTTGACTGGCATTATAATAAATAGTACATATCAATATATTACACATATAATTTTGTTTAATTTTTATATCATCCAAATGATGGATACGAGTATATTATTTTCATTTTTCAGATAGCTTTGGTATCACGCTGAATTTAACATCTAAACCCAGGCTTCAAGGTAACAAGGGAGGAAGTTATGGGAGCATATGGTAGGAGGGGGTTTCTAACCCAGCCTTCATATTCAAGGAAGTTTGGTAGAGATGATGTATTAGTATTAGCTAAATTATGAAGAGTGAGAAGGAGAAAGCAGGAGAGAGAGAGAGAGAGAGAGACCGAATTTGTAAAGGCATAGCATTCTCTAAATTCCCTATCATTTTTTTGTAATTTGGTCTTCTTCAGGCTACAGTGAAGAAATACATGAGTTAATGGGGTTTCATTAATAGGCACATGAAAAATAATAACACTAGCAATTGCAAAAGCCTTGACCATTCATTGAACATGTTCCTCATACTGTGTATGCTATGACTTCACATGTATCGTCTGGTTTAATCCACAAAGTATCTTTATTAGAAAATTACTGGTATTAATTCCATTTTACACATGAAAGGAGGCTTGACCTCCCCTACGACCCAGCAATCCCCCTTCTGGGAATATACCCAGAGGAATTCAAATCATTCTATAAAAAAGATACCAAAGAAGAACTATTTTAGAAAGACCCCGAGTCCAGCTCTGCTCCTTGGATTTGAACTCAGAAATAAACTTCTTTCTACCAAAACAAACAAACAAACAAAAAACTCTATGCACGCATGTTTATTGCAGCACTATTCACAATAGCAAGAACATGGAACCAACCGTGCTGCCCATCGAAAGAGGACTGGATTAAAAAAATGGACATATACACGATGGAATATTACATAGCCATAAAGAAGAATAAAATTATGGACTTCGCAGCAACTTGGATGGATTTAGAGTCTATAATACTCAGTAATCTATCACAGAAACAAAGAACTGAGGACCACATGTTCTCACTCATAAATGGACCCTGAACAATTATCATTATACTACAAGAAAGAGATTGGCAGTAGTGGGAAACTGCCAGCGGATGGGGGGCACACTTCATCAATAAGGGTACCTGATCTAAAACCAGGTGAAGTGGGGACCAGAGTGAGGCCCAAACCTTGCCTGACAATGACCGTTTTGTATACCTAGTCCTGAATTGCACCCTACATCTTTAAAATAAAAATTAAAAAATAATATAGAATGAAAAAAAAAGAAAGGAGACAAATATTAATCAAGTATCTTTTCCAGAGTTATCTGAATGAAAATTGCCAAAGCCAGTTGTCTAAACAGTTGTCAGACTTCTGATTCCAGGACTCGTGATCTTACCCATGGTACTGAACTGTCTCACATTGTTCAGCCTCTTCAGTACAATGCAGTAGCTCCCAGAGCAAGGGAGTCCTGGAAGTTGACGTTTCATGTTGGGATTTCAACTTTCCAATAGCAAGGCCATGATGGGTTCGGGAATCAGTATCTGTCCTAAAGGTTGTCACTGAGTAGAATTACAAGGCCAGGTTTCCCAGTATCTCAGGCAGGGCTCTCTGGCCCAATTAACTGCAACTCAAGAGTCAGCAGATTCAACACATTACATTAGGAAGTCACAGGGGTGGGTAGGGCCATCAATTAGAGAATTGTGGACACTTCTCTATTTAGGTAGTAATTGGGCTATGAGCCTCATTTTCCAAATCAAGAAACATATTTTTATAAACAGTTAAATAACTTGCTTAAAGTTATCTAGTTTTTAAAGTACCAGATCCAGGCCAGGCTCGGTGGCTCAACCTGTAATCCCAGCACTTTGGGAGGCCGAGGTGAGTGGATTGCCTGAGCCCGCGGGTTCGAGACCCGCCTGGGCAACTTGGCGAGCCCTCTCTCTACAATAAATCAAAAAATTAGCTGGGCGTGGTAGCGCGTGCCTGTACTTCCAACTACTTGGAAGGCTGAGGTGGAAGGATTGCCAGAGCCCAGCAGGTCCAGGCTGTAGTGGCGGGGAGCGGCCACTGCACTCCAGTCTCGGCGACTGAGTGAAACTCCAACTCAAAAAAAAAAAAAAAAAAAAGTACCAGATCCCAACTTTGAATCAAGGTTGTCAATCTAATAATGCTTGTTTTTTTCCCATATCATGATAAATCACAAATATGCACCAAATATTTTTTAAAAATCCAGGAATTAAACACTAAATCCTTTGGTTTTTCTTTTAATGTTATAAGCAGCCTGCATAATCTGAAAAGTTTGCTGATAGGCAACCGTGATTTCTATAGGTAATAATTTATGTAGAAAAACAGCTGGAAATGCCAGCAATTTGGGCAATATTTTCAGGTGCAATATTCACGATAAGAGTTTGAGAACATTTTAGAGATTAACTTCAAAATTTTTCATTCTAATTTTAAACAAACAAAAATCTTTAAGAGATTTTACTTTATTACTTCTGATACCAAATGAGACCACAAAATACCCAAAATAGCCAAAGCAATTCTGAACAAAAAGAACAAAGTGGGAGGCGTCACACTACTTGACTTTAAAATATACTATAAAGCTATAGTAAGCAAAATAGTATGGTACTGGCACATAAAACAGACACATAGACCAATGGGACAGAATAGAGAACCCAGAAATAAATTCACAAATTTACAGTCAACTTATTTTTGACAAGGGCACCAAGAACATACATTAAGGAAAAACAATCTCTTCAATATATTGTGCTGGGAAAACTGGATAACTATATGCTGCAAAATGAAACTAGAACCCTATTTCTCACCATATACAAAAATAAAATAAAAATGAATTAAAGACTTAATCTAAGAACTGAAACTATAAAACAACTAGAAGAAAATATTTGTAAAATGCTTTAGGACATTGATTTGGGCAAAAGTTTTTGTGTAAGGCCCCAAAAGCAAAGGCAACAAAATAAAAAATAGACAATTGGGATTATATCAAGCTAAAACGCTTCAGCAGAGTAAGGGAAACAATAAACAAAGCAAAGAAACAACTTACAGAATAAGAGAAAATATTTGCAAACTATCCATCTGACAAGGGATTAATATCCAGAAAATATAAGAAACTCAAACAACTCAATAACAAAAAAAAAGAAAAAGAAAAGAAAACTAGTTAGATCAAAAAGTGGGCAAAAAAACTGAATACACATTTCTCAAAGAAGACAAAAAAATGGCCCACAGGTATATGAACAATGTTCACATCACTATTCACCAGAGAAATGCACATCAAGACCCCAATGAGATATCATCTTATCTCAGTAAGAATGACTGGTATTAAAAAGACAAGGAATAAGAAATGCTAGCAAGGATGCAGAGAAAAGAGAACTTTTGTACACTGTTGGTGAGAACAGGAATTAGTACAACCATTATAAACAACAGTATAAAAATTCCTAACCGGGTTTGGTGGCTCTGCCTGTAATCCCAGCACTTTGGGAGGCTGAGGTGAGTGGATTGCCTGAGCCCACGGGTTCAAGACCCGCCTGGGCAACTTGGTGAGACCTCATCTCTACAATAAAATAAAAAATTAGCTGGGCGTGGTAGCGCGCACCTGTAGTTCCAGCTACTTGGAAGGTTGAAGTGGGGGGATCGCCAGCGCCCAGCAGGTCGAGGCTGCGGTAGCCGGGAGTGGCCACTGCACTCCAGTCTGGGTGACAGAGTGAGACTCCAACTAAAAAAAAAAAAAAAAAAAAAAAAAAAAATTCCTAAAAAACTGAAAACAGAACTACCATGCGATCCAGTAACCCATAACATCTATTATGAATCAATAAAAAATGTAAAAACTAAAAGAAAAAAATAATATCAAATGGAGTGCATTGATTTTTAAGGTAATCATTTTTTAAAAAAATTGTCTGAAGATAGTATAATATTGTTGCCAGTGTGCTTTCAAAATTAAGTCATGGAAAAAACAAGATGCAACAAAAATGATTTGTAGACAAACCATTTCTGAGGAATTTTTATTTGAAGAAAAATAAATACAGTTGAGAATACATGTATGGTACTGATATTTCTTTTTCTTTATTAAAATAGGTTTGCTTGGAAAACAGTATGACAATTTTTTTTTTAATTGAGGAAAGATTTTTCATATGACTCAGCAACTCTATTTCTTGAAATCTATCCAAAATAATGCACATATATGTTCACACAAAGACATATTCAAAAGTTTATATCAGTGTTACTTATAGTGACCCCAAAAATGGAGAAAGCCCACAATGTTCAGCATTAGATTAACGAATAAACAAGATATTCATACAATGGAATATCATTTATCAATATAAAGGAATAAGGTTATAAATCTATAACATGGACTATCTTACAAAGGGAAAGAAGCCAGTCACCAAAAAACATACACGATTCCAAATACATGGAATGTCCAAAAAAGACAAACATATAGAGACAGAAAGTGGATTATTTGTTGCCTAGGATTAGAAGGTAGAATAGGAAGTAATCATAAATTGGACATAGGCTTCTCATTAGAGAGATTAAAATGTTCTAAAATTAGATTGTGGTGATGTTTGTTCAGGTCTGTAATCATGCTAAAATTCATTGAGCTGTACACTAAAAAAGGGCAAATTTTATTGCATGTAAACTACATCTCAATAAAAGTGTTTCAAAAAGTGAGTTTGTATAGTCTAAAATATCTGGCTCATTTAAATTGAATTAGGGTGGGTGTCTGGGTTAACACGACAAAAAGTAAATTTACCGATATCTGTTAAATTGTTTTGTAAATAGAACTATCAATTTCAGTTATAAACCATCCATTATATTACAAGTTATAATTATGAGGCTCAAAATGCTTTGTGATTTAGAAAGCGATGAATACATAAATCATATAAACAAAAACAGAAATGTCACATAGCTTTACCACCTGCTGCAACATTTTATTTAGGGCTTCTAAAGAGTCTAAGCATCTAAATAACATTCAAATATGCCAGAACACTAGCCAAACACTTCAATTTCAAAGGCATGTTATAATGTATACTTCAGATGCAAACTGTATTACTTAGATTATACAGATGTCTGTTAAAGGGGAAAATATACACTATTCCCAGCTCCAGTCAAAGGAACTTTATTATTCTAATCTCATTTCAAAATCAATCATGGAAAATATTAAGTTGAACAATGTCATTGCTTTATTAAGAGAACCATCGTAAAAGTTGCTTTTATTGTGTAAAAATGCCAAAAGCAAAACTTCTGAAAGGCAATTTCTGAGTTTTCTGCATAATATTTGGCAGCATTGGTTTATTTTTTCACATTCGAATGCTAAAACTTCATACTATAACAGTCTATTGCAATCATATAGTGCTATTCTCTCGTGCTGTTGGTGAAAAAACAATACATTAAAGACCACTGTTATTTTTTCTCTATAAATAAAATTTATGTTTCTGTTTTTAGGCTAGCCTTTATACTAGCATATTAATATGTGTGCATTATTTTTGGTAGATTTCTAGAAGTAGAGTTGCTGGGTCTTTCTTTAATTAAATCTTTCTTTAATTTAAAAAAAAAAAACAAACCCTGCCATATTGTTTCCCAAAGAAACAATAGAAAAGAAATTTGAGTATTGTATTGTACTTACTCAAATATGCTAGTGTATGCTAATGTCTGTGGGAGAGAGTTAAGGATTTGAAAGCCCAGGTGTGGTAGACTGAATGATGACCTCCCATTCTCCAATGTGTTGACATCTATATCCCAGGAATTTGTGCACACATCATTTTACATGGCAAAAGAACTTTGCTGGTGTGACTAAGTCAAGGATCTTGTAGTGGGAAGATTATCCTGGATTATCAAGATGAGCTCTGTGTAAAACCCAAGTGAGAGAGAGTAAGGAGGATAGAGTCGAAGAGAGATTTAAGGAATAGAGCAGAGGTCAGAGAGGAGGGAAGATGCCACACTGCTAACTTTGAAGATGAAGGAAGCAGACATGAGCCAAGGTATGCAGGAAGTTTCTAGAGCTGGAAAAGGTACAGATACAAATCTGTTCCCTGCAATCCTCATAAGGAATACAGGCATATGAACACCTTGATTTTTACTCAGTGAAACTGATTTCAGCCTCTTCTATTCATGTCATTTGGTAGCGGGGGCAATTTGGCAACAAAGAGAAATAAAATGTATCCAAATAGAAAAGGAAGAAATAAAATTGTCTGCAGATGACACACTTTTATATTTTAAAAATCCCTAAAAACACCTAAACATTTTTAGAACTAATAAATGAATTTTATAAAATTACAGGATATAAAATTAGCTTACAAAAATCAGTTGAGTTTCGATACACTAGCTATGAACTATCTGGAAAAAAAATAAGAAAACAATCTCACTTACAATCACATCAAAAAATAAAATAAAATACTTAAGAAGAAATTTAACTAAAGATGTAAACTATTTGTACACTTAGAACTATAAGACATTGAAAAAGGCACAAATAAATGCAAAAATACGCTTTATTTATGGATTGGAAAAATCAATATTGATAAAGTATCCATACTATCCAAAGTGATCTACAGATTCAATGCAATCCTTACCGAAATTTCAGTGATGCTTTTCACAGAAGTAAAAAAAAAAAAATCCTAAAATCATATGAAACCACAATAGATTCCCAAAGCCAAGGCAATCTTAAGCAAGAAAAACAAAGCTGGAAGCCTCATGTTACCTGATTTCAAAATACACTGCAAATTATAGTAAGCAAAACAGTATGGTATCGGCATAAAAAAATGTGAGCCAATGGAACAGAATAGAGAACCCAGAAAAAAATCCACCACTTACAGTCAATTCATCTTTCACAAAGGTGCCGAGAATACAAACAAGGACAA
This sequence comes from Carlito syrichta, assembly GCF_000164805.1. NCBI lineage: Eukaryota > Metazoa > Chordata > Mammalia > Primates > Tarsiidae > Carlito > Carlito syrichta. The sequence continues at coordinate 143,682 of NW_007256285.1, read as the reverse complement.
AGGATATTCCCTTAATAAACAAGGTTGAGAAAACTGGAAATCCACATGCAGAAGAATAAAACTGGATCCCTATCTCACACCATACACAAAATCTATCTAAAATGAATTGAAGACTTAACTGAAAGACCTGAAAACATAGATAAAACATTCTTTTTTACTGTATATATTTGAGGTTTACAACATGATGTCTTGATATGCATATACACAGTGGAATGGTTACTATAGTCAAGTAATATAACAATATTTTACAGCACATAACATCTGCTCTTTCAGCAAAAAAATTCTGAATACACTGTTATTACCTCTAGTCCTCATGCTGTCCATGAGATTGCTAGACCTGTTCATCTCACATATCTGCATATGTACCCTTTTATCTGCATATCCTCACTCCTTCCCTCTCCTCTGCCCCTGATAAACACCAATAATTGTTGATTTTTGTGTCTTGGACTCTCTCTCTCTCTCTCTCTCTCTCTCTCTATATATATATATATATTTTTTTTTTTTCCTAGTTGGAGTCTCACTCTGTAGCCCAGACTGGAGTGCAGTGGCCGCTCCTGGCCACTGAAGCCTCGACCTGCTAGGCTCCGGTGATCCTTCCGCCTCAGCCTTCCAAGTAGCTGGAACTACAGGCACACACTACCATGCACGGCTAGTTTTTATTTATTGTAGAGATGAGGTCTCGCCAAGTTTCCCAGGTGGGTCTCGAACCCGTGGGTTCGGGCAATCCACTCGCCTCAGCCTCCCAAGGCGCGGGATTACAGGCTGAGCCGCCGAGCCCAGCCTATATTTTTTGATGTCACATAAAAGTGAGATCAAGCAGTCTTTTTCTTTCTGTGTCTAACTTACTTCTCTTCATCTGAGCAATAATTTTTTTTCTTTTTGGATATGACCCCAAAAGCACAGGTACGAAAACAAAAAGAGGTAAATGGGATTCCATTGAACTTAAAAGCTTCTGCACAGCAAAGGAAATGGGGAGCAGAGTGAAGAGCCAACCCACAAAACTGAGAAAACATTTGCAAACCATTCACTTAATAAGGGCCTAATATCTAAAAAAATAAAAGGGACTCGACTCAATAGCAATAAAAGAAATAACTCAAATTAAACATGGGCTAAGAACCTGGATAGACATTTCTCAAAAGACACGCAAATGGTTAGCATGAATATGAAAAAAAAAAAATGCCCAACACCACTCATTATCAGGGAAAGGCAAATCCGGACCATAATGAGCTACCATGTCACACCTGTTAGAAAGACTATTGTGAAAAAGACACAACTTGACGTATGTTGGCAGGAATGTGGAGAAAAAGGAGCCCTTGTACACTATTGGTCAGGATGTAAATGGGTCCAGCTATTGTAGAGAAATGTATGGTTACTGAAAAAATTAAAAATAAAACTACTTAACCATCCAAAAATCTCACTACTGGGTATATGAAGGAAATGAAATCAGTATATCAATCTATCCTCTACCTATTTATCTATGAAATAATCATGAATAATAATGAAATATTATTCGGTCTTCACAAAGAAGGAAATTCCACAATTTGTGACAATATACACTAACCAAGAGGAAATTATCCTAAATGAAATAAACTAGGCACAAGAAAAAAGAAAATCCATGATCTGACATACATGTGGCATCTAAAGAAGTCAGCTGGACTCATAGAAGCAGAGAGAAGAGAAGAATAATGGTAGCCAGAAGCTGGGGGACGGGAAATGTGGGTATGCTCATGAAAGGATACAAAGTTTCAGTTATGCAGGATGAATGAATTCTGCAGAGCTAATGTAAGACATAGTGATTATAGTTGTGTATGTGGTATTATATTGTATACTTGAAATTTGCTAAGAGAGCAGTTTGTTGTTGTTGTTTATGAGTAGGAGTGTCACTCTGTTGCCCAGGCTGAGGTGCCACCGCAGCCTTGACCTGCCGGGCTCAGGTGATCTTTCCGCCTCAGCCTTCCAAGTAGCTGGAACCACAGGTACACACCACCATGCCCAGCTATTTTTAAACATTTATTGTAGAGACAAGGAAGATCTCACCAAGTTGCCCAGGTTGGTCTCGAACTCCTGGACTAGGCAATCCTCTTGTCTCTGACACCCAAAGTGCTGAGATTACAGTCGTGAGCCACTGCGCTGCCTAGAAAGCAGATCTTAAATGTTCACACACACACACACACACACACACACACACACACACACACACACACACACACACACACACACACACAAGGGTTAACTATGTGAGGTGATGGACATTTTAAATTAGCTTGATTCCCATTTATGGAAACATCAGGTTGTACACCCTAAATATATACAATTTTTATTAGTCAATTATTCCTCAATAAAGCTGAGAAAAATTAAGAGTAGAAAATAGTAAAGCAGGAAATGAAAGACAAAAAGTAAAAAAAAAGAAAAAGAAAAAGAAAAAATAAACTGATTTTATACTTCTGACTTCCAGAAATGTAAGATAATAAAATGAGATAATCAGATACAAAATTTATTTTAAGTCACAAAATTTGTAGTTAATGCCTCATGAATACTTACTTTTTTAACCCAAATCAATTGGGGTGTTTCTGGTGAACTGATATTTTAATTTAAAGTGTGGTAAGTGGAATCAGACACAGAGCTTCATTCCTCCTTCTGAAGTGGACGTTGACTGAGTTCTATTCCTTAAAACGATTTAACTAATCTTAGATTAATTCATTCAGGGATTCAGAGGTGAACAAAGGAACTATGATCACCACCTGTATAGACCTTACATTCTAGTAGAGAAAAAAAAAATAAGCAAGGATACAGATTAAGTATTTAGTTTGTTCACTAAATTAAATATCAAGTTCTAAATGGGAAACAAATAGTGTAATTCTAGAAAATGACTGGGGTAAGGAAATATCTTAAATAGGGTTTCAGAAGGTGCACTTCAGCTGAGACTTGTAGGATAATCAATCAATCCCACCAGGGATAATGTCCACCTTCCTGTAGGAACATTCACAAGGCTGGTGAGTTGAAGCCTAGCATGCGTGGAGAACAGAGAAGGGAAAGTAGAGTGGGAGAACAGAAATGCATGAGAGTTTGAACAGGTAGGTAGGGGCTAGATTTTGCAGGCAACCATATTATTGATATTTTCACCCATTATCAATAGGAGGCCAGTGAAAGATGTCAGGGCAAAGTCATGGTGTGATTTATAATTTGAAAGCTCACCCTGACTGTTGTGTGGCAGAGATATGTACTGGATGGTGCAGGACTGGCACACAGAGACCAAGTATGGTGTTTTGTTTGCTATGGTCCATGAGGGTGGCTTGGACCCATGGGGAGCAGAAATTATGCAGGGTAATAGATGACTGTGTGGTTTGTTTGGACTCCATGTTCATGAATGGAAGGAATGCAGAGGTGGAGCTGTGAATGAGAGCGAGAACAAGAGTGAAGGGAGGAAGTCTCACATGATTTTCCTAGTTTGAGGGACACTGCATAATACCATTTTCCAGAAGAGGGAAGACAAAAGGAGGAACCGGGTTTAGAGGAGTTTTCTAGGGACAACTAAAGAAATGATTTGCTTTCACATTTTTCATTTTAGAAATTACAATTTTTCATAAATTCTAGATTTATATGAGGCACGTATAGCATGGGTAACACATCTTTGTAATGAATGTTGTAGGACATTCTCTTTTCAAACATCAACTGAATTTTCTTTATTACTATATTTAATGAAATAAACCTGGTTCTGTCTTCATTCTCATCCAGCTTCTTTTTTTTCATTCATTTTTAAACAATTAAAAAAAAATAGAGCCGGGCTCGGTGGCTCAGCCTGTAATCCCGCGCCTTTGGGAGGCTGAGGTGAGTGGATTGCCTGAGCCCGCGGGTTCGAGACCCGCATGGGCAGCAAGACCTCATCTCTACAATAAATCAAAAAATCAGCCGGGCGTGGTGGTGCATGCCTGTAATTCCGGCTACAGAAGGCTGAGGCGGAAGGATCGTTGGAGCTCAGCAGGCCGAAGCTGCAGTGGCCGGGAGCGGCCACTGCATGCCAGTCTGGGCAACAGAGTGAGACTCCAACTCAAAAAAAAAAGGAAACTTTTCAATGCAGGAAAAGGAAAGAGGGAATAAGAGAGGAAGCTCAGTCTGTGAATGGGTATTAAAGATGAGGTCTATTTGAGAAATATTGTTATGTCCCAGTGCCAGTGAGTGTTACCGCCATCTTTCCTGTATCTATCTTCACTTACACTTTCTGTAACTGACTACAATAAAAGTATTAGTCTTTTATAGTTGGCCATTTGGCTACTTGGAAAGAAAAGTCATTATAGTATTGAATTATCTTCTTGTGAAACATATTGAGTGGATCTTAACATAATCAGTTTATTTGGTGATTTTTTTTCTTTACTTTTCCATAAACAAACCATACTTTTCCTTGAAATTTCTTGATTGTGTTTGGTCGAATGACCAGTGCATTTCCCTTCTAAAGAAAGAAATGCAATGCTTAGTTACAAATCACAATCGCATTTTTCTATTCCTCCTCCACCAAAATGCATAAACACAAAAAATTTATATGGTTTATATTTTCTAACAGTGTTTGACTATATTGTTTTAGATCTAAACAACAACAAAATGCCAAATTCAAGCTCACCTAAATCCAACTTACAGGCAGTGTATTGGAGGTATTTCATGGAACCCCAAGACAGGAAATATAGATGGTCTCAAAAGATTCTGGAGCCATAGAGTGGAAAGCCACCACCAATTAATATACCTCTCATTCTCTCCATCTCTCCTTGTTTGTTCCTGTATCTCTCTCTCTTTGTGTGTCTCTCTCCTCTGTCTGTGCACATAGGTGATTTTTTTCTGTTCTCTGTAATTCTCACACGTTGTTTTTCAACTCACTTTCCTTTTGGGCATCCACATTGACCTTTTTTCTCTCTCAGCTGATCAACTACCACTGCTTGATCACACCCATAGTCAAATATAGTAAGTTTTCAGCCTCGTCATAGGTTCTTGGAAACCACCATACAAAGCAAAAACAATGCATGCAGAAACCCATTTTCCCATAGGCTAATTGATATTAACATTAATTAAGTTCTTATGGCATACTTCTGGTAACAAAAGCATCACCAATTCCTGGGCCAGGTGCAGTGGCTCACACATATAATCCCAGCACTTTGGGAGGCAGAGGCAAGAGGATTGCCTGAGCCTAGTGGTTCAAGACCAGCCTCACCAACTTGGTGAGACTTTGTCTCTACAATAAATCAAAAAATGAGCTGGGGTGATGGCACACACTTTTATTTCTATCTACTTGGAAAGCTGAGGTGGAAGGATCACCTGGCCCAAGAGGTCAAGGTTGTAGTGAACCATGATGGTGCCACTGCACTTCAGACTAAGGGACAGAATGAGAATTCAACTCCAAAAAAAGGTACCAATTCCTAAACAGAGATCCCAAACACTTCTAATATTAAACATTAAATTAGTGTGAACGATACATACATTTAACAAAATGAATAAAAACAATAAAATTATTTATCCACTTATTCTAGCTTAGGGTTGCAGGTCTCCAGATACTATCCCAGCAGCCCAGGCTGCCGGGTGGGAACTTGCACTGGACAGGATGTCATCCCATGGCAGGGTGACACCACACACTCCATTTAGACAAGTCAGTTTGCCCTAAAGTGCACATATTTGGGATGTGGGAAAAAAACAGAGTACCCAAAGAAGACCCACAGAGAATGTGCCAACTCTATACACACACACACACACACACACATCCCTGCTGGAAATCAATTTCTTTTCCTCATCAACATTATATGACATTGAACAAAACAACCAGCAACCTGCTGTGTGTCTTAACTTCTGCTTCTGAGTGTACTTATGTTCAGCTCAAGTCAACCCCACAAGCAATTCTACAAATTTTGCATTCCTGGGCAAGAGAATCTATCTTCTTACTTTCTAAGAGTTCGCTCAGGCAGTAAAACATGGGCTGAGGAACTCATAAATTACATGAACAGGTGGTTTTTGGTCAACTTACTCCAAGTTATACACTACACTGTAATAGAGTAACACTAAGAATGATGCACCTGTATATAATAAGATATAAGAAAAAGTATAATTATGTAGCATTTCATCCTTGTTTTAATGATGGTAAACTATCATTCATTCATAATAGCAACTCTGGACCAGACACTATTCTGAGTCTCTCAAGATCTGCTTCTGCCTCCGCACCCGTACCCAGGCATGCACGCACTTTTGATGCTTGAACTCTTTGGGGTATTATTATCATTTCTGTTGTACAGAAACATGAGGTTAAGAGAAGTTGGATACACAGACAGTAAACAGGTAGCGGATCTAGGATTAGAGTCCAGGTGTCCTTAACCAAGGGTTTGTGCATTTAATCACTGTGACTTTCTGGCCCCCGAATTTGTTTTTCTTGCTCATACAAGCCCGTCATCATTTTGTAAATGAACCTGACAAGAATTATTTCCCTTTCTCTTCAAAATCATATCTGAAATTCTTTCCTGGCAGGCTTTTATTTTCAGTTAAGCTGTATCGTACTTATTAGCTCTGGGTTTCATTGCTTCATCCCTCAGACATTATTTCTCTTGCAGTGATATTTACTGTATTTTACAAGTACCATCGTATCTATAATTAGAGAACCATGCATCTATTGTTTTTTTCTTCTTTTCAAAATTAAAAATTGTAAGATGTCTTATACCATTTTTTATTAACCTCATTAGATATGGTAAAGCAATACTGCTTTTATTACTTTTTGTTTTTCATGCAGTCCCGCAACTAGTATTTATTCAGTACAGTTTTGTAGATCCACCCCAGGTTAGATAAATTTTCTACTGAGACTTGAAAAAAAAATCTTATGTTGTTTTTAGTTTGTTCTATTTTAACTCACTTGTATAGAGGAAAGTTGGGTTTGAGTACATAAACTAAACAAGAACTGAAGGAAAAAAATAAGACTCAAAATACTTCAAATTATATGTTTGATGGAAAATAAACATGTTATTCCCCAAGAATGTATAAAGATTTATTACATTTGTGCAGATACTGTTAGACAATAAATTCACAAAAGACCAGCTATGATTTAATCTTATTATAACTATTAGTTTATTCCTGGTGATTTCACAAATAGACTGAGAAAACTAATGTTTATTTTCTTGTCTCAGTTTACTAGGACTTTAAAAGCTGAAACAAAAAACATACTGCACACTGAGACATTTTTGTGTTTTCATCCTTCCCAGATTAAATTGTCCTTCTACAATTAGGTATTAAGATAAAAATCACCTGCCCACTCCCTACCAAAAATTATATTTTATATTTATCCTAGAAAACTGGGTGCCCATTATACGAACACAAGGGAGCTACACACAAATATTATGTACCAAAAAAAATTTTGTTAATATTAGGTTAATACATTTACTTTTGGAAATAGTTTTTAAACTTTTCAATGGTCATTTCCCTTTCATATCAAAAAAAGAATTATAAACAACTTGAGAAATAACTTTTTTAGGTATTTGGGCATCTTCTGTCTCCACCGCCATGCCTAGTCCAACATTAATTTTCCAGATTCATCCAGGGTGGAACTGTGGTCTGCACCCTGGTGTCCATCAGGACTCCCAGATCAGCCTCTGCTGACCAGTGTCTCCTTTCCTTGCAGGTAAAGACTCTATAAGGGCCAAGTTCTGGGTGATGCATAAGAGAACTCAAGGTCTGAGACAGCCAACGAAAAAAGGAGAGGGAGGTTTCATTTCCAGACATAAAACGATACGGAGTCAGTTGACGAAAGGACCCTCTCCCTCTGCAGAAGCAGCCGAACTTCTGAAGACACCCGACGAACGGAAAACCATCTCCAGGGCACCTTGGGAGTCGTGTGGCCTGTGCTGAAGGATCCCGGGTCTCTGGGTCACCACTGAGCAACCGAGAGAGCTCTGGAATCATCAACAAGAGTTTGGTGACAGCCGGGATCCGTAGCTCGGCCTGTAATCCCGCGCCTTTGGGAGGCTGAGGTGAGTGGATTGCCTGAGTCCGCG
>NW_007256285.1:134937-135239 GCF_000164805.1 Carlito syrichta | reverse complement strand
AAAAAAAAAAAAAAAAAAATGGTGACAGTCTCCGCAGTTTGGATAGTGTCTAAACGTTGTCCCTTCCACTTCTGAAGGTTTGTCACAGAAGCCGAGACAGGGCATCTCCCGTCGCAGCATCCGTCATGCCTCCCGTGGTTCACCCCTGGGACCTCAGGTGACAAACGAGAGCCAGCCTGCACCCCGGATCACGCGGCAGGGACCCGCCCCGTCCACCCTTCCTCCGCCGGAGGCCGCCTGGCAGTTTCCAGGGTGACCGAGTCTTTGGGAAGCCTGCCAGGACCACCGCCATGCCGGGGACT
>NW_007256285.1:107748-134917 GCF_000164805.1 Carlito syrichta | reverse complement strand
GGTCGCGCAGGTAGGGCGGACGCCGGCTGCGTGGGGGCCCGGCCGGGCGTCCCCGCGCGTCTTCCCGCCGCCCGTGATGCCTGTCCCTCCGCCACTCCGCCCTGCCCCGCCGCTCTCTTTGGCGTGGTCGCTGTCGCGCACAGCGCTGGTGTCTGTCCTCCGAGACCCTCGGTTCTGTTTTCGATGCTTGCTGACAGCCTGCTCTTTAAGGTCCTTTAAAAAATGTCTCCCTCTCTTTCTGTCTTTTTTTTTTTTTTTTTCTGGCCTCGTAGTCTCACTCTGTCACCCAGGCTGGAGGGCAGTGGCACGATCACCGCTTACCGCAGCCTGGACCTCCTGGACCCGGCGATCCTTCTGCCTCAACCTCCCGAGTTGCTGGTAATACAAGGGCGTGCCTCCACACCCGGCTCATATTTTGGTAGAGACGAGGGCTCTCTAGGGTGCCCAGGCTGGTCTCGAACTCCGGGAATCAGTTGATGCTCCGCCTGGGCTTCCCCAAGTGCTAGGGTTGCAGGCCTGAGGCCCCGCATCCGGCCGCTTTACGGTTCTTTAAATTTGCTGTGAGAAACTTTCCCGGGATCTGCCAGGTGTTGTAGCGGTGAACGGATCCGGATGGTCAGAAGAGTTCGGTTCCAAACTGCACGATTTCCTTCGCCATCCCCGCCCCCGAAAATAATTAATTGGCGAGCATTTCACCGCTACTGGAAATCCTTAAGCTTTGTGGACTGTGTTGTGTCTTTTGTGTCTCTGTTAGAATCGTCTCGCTCCAGCCGAAAAGTCCCATGGAGAGAACACTTTCCTCCTGCTTTAATCTGTGACAAAGAAAACTTAAAATGTAAAACCAAACAAAGCGACTTTCATTAGTCTTTTCTGCTTGTTTTTGGGTTGACACAGAGAGCAATTTTAAATGAAAGGTGACTTGTTCTTATATTGCAAGTTTCCTTAAATGTTTTTCAGAAATCTGATCTCTGTTCAGCTATTTGTAGCTTGGAAAAAATTATGTACAACATTTATAATAGTTCAGGGTATTCACTGGATCTTATTATCTTGTTGGTCTTAACCTTTTTACCAATGTACATCTGCTTTCTAAAAAGAAAGGGCAGGCACTCTCCCATGCAACATTTGGAAAGAGAATATTAAAGCCCAATTGATTAATTATTTTCTGAAATGATACACCTTAGCCAAGTGTCATATGTCTTTGCCTTCTTTGGCTGACTTATAGATTTACCAGGTCTTTATGAAGAACTGAAAAATGCCTATAATGACATATTATATCTGCATTTATTACAGTTAGATAAATATTTACAGAAAAATGACCAATATTTGTAAAGGAACATGCTTTCATGTTTATGATGGATCACATAACCCTTTTTGTCTCTATAGAACAGCCTTGCCACCTCTCTACTAAAGGTAGCTATTATCTGTTACCAGGTGTTAAGCTCATATCAAAGAAGTTAACTTCCTCATGTTTAATAGAATAGATCAAGAAGAAAAGGTCAATGGGAAACATGTTTATTGAGATTTTTTAAAACAGGTTTACTAGGATATAGTTCATATATCACACAAATAACTCAACGTGTATAAGTTTATGACTTTTATTATATTCACAGATATGTGCAACCATCACTAAGACCAATTTTAGAACTTTTAAAAAAATCGATTCAGTAGGAAATACTGTAACCTTAGCTATTATCCCTCATAGATACCTCTATGACCTGCCCAGCCTCCCCAGCTGTGAACAACTACAAATCTACTTTCTATCTCTTTGGATTCACCTACTATAGATAGTTTATATAAATGCAATCATATAATAGGTTTCCTTCCTTCCTTCCTTCCTTCCTTCCTTCCTTCCTTCCTTCCTTCCTTCCTTCCTTCCCTCCCTCCCTCCCTCCCTCCCACTCTGTTGCCCAGGCTGGAGTTCAGTGGCACTCTCATGGCCACCCCAGCGTCAACCTGCTGGGCTCGAATGATCCTTCATCCTTCCGCCTCAGCCTTCCAAGTAGCTGGACTACAGGTGCGTGCTACCATGCCTGGCTAATTTTTTAACTTATTGTAGAAATGAGGTCTCGCCAAGTTGCTTGGGCTGGTCTCGAACCCATGGGCTTAGGCAATCCACTAGCCTCAGCCCCACAAAGTGCTGGGATTATAGGCTAAGCCACCGAGCCCAGCCTTAGGTTATCTTTTATGACTGGTTTATTTTACCTAGCTTAATGTTTTCACCCATCTTGGAGTACATATCAGTACTTCATTTTTAAAAGGTGGAATAATATTCCATTGTAAGAATACTCCACATTTTGTATATATATCCATCAATTGGTAAACATTTGAATGGTTTCCACCTTCTGGTTATTATGAATAATGCTGCTATAAACACCCAGGCACAAGTTTTTGCTTGACTGTGTTTTCATTTTTCCTACATGGATACTTAGGGCTTGAATTACTGGGGCAAAGGACAACTCTATGGTTAACTGTTTGAAGAATAGTCAGACTGTTTTCCAAAGTGACTGTGCTGTGTCATAGTCCTGCAGTAGTATATGAAGTTTCTACTTTCCCATCAGCACTTGTTATTATCTGACATTTTGATTTTAGTCATTCTTGTGTATGTGAAGTGATATCTCGTGGTTTGATTTGCATTTTCTTAGTGGCTAATGATGTCTAGCATTTTTCATGTGCATATTGGACATTTGCATATCTTCTTTGGAGAAAAACCTACTTAGATCCTTTGCCATTTAAAAAAAATCGGTCGGCCTCAGTGGCTCAGCCTGTAATCCCGCGCCTTTGGGAGGCTGAGGTGAGTGGATTGCCTGAGCCCGCGGGTTCGAGACCCGCCTGGGCAGCGAGACCTCATCTCTACAGTAAATCAAAAAATCAGCTGGGCGTGGTAGCGCATGCCTGTAATTTCGGCTATGGAAGGCGGAGGCGGAAGGATCGCCGGAACCCAGCAGGTTCCGAGGCTGCGGTGGCCGGGAGTGGCCACTGCACTCCAGTCTGGGCGACAGAGTGAGACTCCAACTCAAAAAAAAAAAAAAAAAAAAAATTGGATTGTTGGTCTTTTTCTTATTGGAGTGTATACGTTATAGGTATATTTTAGATACAATTCTCTTATTGGATATGCCATTTGCAATTATTTTCTCCCATTCTATAGGCTGTCTTTTCATTTTTGTCGTGTCCTTTGAAGCACAGAAAGTTTTAATTTTGCCGAAGTCCAATTTATCTATTATTTTGTTGTTTATGCTTTTGTTACTATGCCTTGAAATTCATCACCAAATCCAAAGTCATGAAGATTTAACCCAATACTTTTTCTAAGAGTTTTATGGTTTTAGCTCTTACATTTTGGTCTTTGAAAAATTTTGAGCTAATTTTTGTAAATAGTATAAGGTAAGGGTTCAACTTCATCCTTTTGCTTGTGGATACACAAATTTCCCAAGATATTTGTCGAAAAGGCTGTCCTTTCCCCATTGAATGGTTTTGCACCCTTGTCAAAAATCAGTTGACCATACATACATGAGCTTATTTCTAGAATCTTGATTCTATTTATTGATCCATATATTGTTATACTATACCAGTACCACACTGTCTTGACTACTGTTGCTTCGCAGTAAATTTTGAAATAGGAAAATGTGAGTTCTTCCGCTTTAAAAAAAAAAAATTTTTATCTATTGAGTCCCTTAGAATTCCATATGAATTTTATAATTAGTTTGTCAGTTTCTACAAATAAGTCTGCTGCTGTTTTGATAGAGAGTGTCATGAATCTGTAGGTCAATTCAATTGCCATCTTAACAATATTAAGTCTTCTGATCTATGAAGTCTTCTGACCTATGAACGGATGTATTCCCATTAACTTAAATCTTTAATTTCTTTCAACAATGCTTTGTGATAGTCAGAGCATATTTGACACTTCTTTTGTCAAATTTGTTCCCAAGTATTTTTTTCTTTTGAAGCTATTGTAAATAAAATTGTTTTTAAAATTTCATCTTCAGACTATTTGTTGCACATGGACAAGAATCTTGTTGAACTCATGTATTAGTTCTGATGTAGCTGACCCTTGACAAACAAGATTTGAACTGCATGGATACAATTATACACAGTTTTTCAATAAAAACACATGGTCCCTTGCAAATCAAAAATACAGTATTCCAGGGATGGGAAACCCACATATATGGAAAGCCAACTTTCCTAAAGGCAGGTTCCATAGGACCTTCTGCGAGATTCGAGTATGTGTGGATTTTGGTACTAAAAGGATTCTGGAATCAAACCCCTGTAGATACTGAGGAAATACTGTACTGCAGGTTTCTTAGTGGATTCTTTAGAATTTTCTATATACAATGTAATATAGTATCATCTGTGAATAGAAGTAATTGTGCTTCTTCCTTCCCAATTGGAATATCTTATTTATTTATCTTACCTAATTGCCCTGACTGGAATTATCTTTTCTAATTTTCTGAATTGAAATGGTGAGAGTAGACAGCCTTGTCTTGTTTCTGATCTTATGAGAAAAAACATCACGTCTTTCTTGACAAAGTAAGATGCAAATTGTGGGTTTTTTGTAGATGTCATTATCAAGATGGTGAAATTTCCTTCTATTTTTAGTTTATTAAGGGTTTTTACCATGAAAAAGGTGTTGATATTTTTCCAGTACTTTTTCTGTGTCTATTGAGAGGAACATGTGGATTTTGATTTTGATTCTATTATTATGGTATATTATAGTAGTTTATTTTTGGATATTAAACCAAACTTTTTTCCTGAGCTAAATCCCACATGGTCATAATTTAGAATTATTTTTCTGTATTTCTGAATTTGGTTTGCTAGTATATTGCTGAAGATTTTTGCATTCATATTTAAAAGATATATTGGTTTATAGTCTCCTTTTCTTGATATGTATTTTTCTGACGTTGGTGTCAGGGTAACCATGGTGTCATGGTACCATAATAATGGGCCCATGGAACGAGCCAGGAAGTGTTTCATTCTCTCCCACTTTTTGGAAGTGCTTGAGAAGAGTTGGTATTAAATCTTTTTTTTTTAATTTTAAAAATGCGACAGTAATTCAGGGTTAGGTACATGAGTGGTCATCGTACAGGTGGAGTTTGGGCCTCACTTGCCTGGTTTGGCATCAGATACCCTTATTAATGTTATGCGCCCTCCCTTTGGCAGTGACCTGCTACTGCCAATCTCTTTCTTAAAGTATTATGATAAATGTTCAGGGTCCACTTATGAGTGAGAACATGTGATACTCAGTTCTTTGTTTCTGTGATAGATCACTGAGCATGACAGACTCCAAATTCATCAAGTCGCTGCAAAGTCCGTAGTTTTGTCCTTCATTATGGCTGCGTAATATTTCATTGTGTATATGTACCACATGTTTTATCCAGCCCACTTTTGATGGGCAGAACAGTTGGTTCCATGTTTTTACTACTGTGAATAGTGCTGCAATAAACATGAGTGTGCATGTGTATCTTTTTTTGTAGGATGATTTGAGTTTTCTAAATTTTTGCTAGACTTCAGCATTGATGCCATATGGATCTGGCTTTTCTTTTCTTTTCTTTTTTGAGTTGGAGTCTCACTCTGTCACCCAGACTGGAGTGCAGTGGCCGCTCCTGGCCACCGCAGCCTCGACCTGCTAGGCTCCGGCGATCCTTCCGCCTCAGCCTTCCAAGCAGCTGGAACTACAGGTGCGCGCTACCATGCCTGGCTAATTTTTGATTTATTGTAGAGATGAGGTCTTGCCAAGTTGCCCAGGCGGGTCACGAACCAGTTCTGGCTTTTCTTGTGGGTAGTTTTTTGATTACTGACTTGATATTTTTACTTGTTAAAAATCTATTTGAATTGTCTTTTTATTCTTGAATCAGTTTTGTAGTTGGTGTCTTCTTAAGAATTTGTCAATCTCATCTAGGTTATGTAATTATTGGCACACAACAGTGGTTGGAAACCTTAATAAGGTCTGTAGCGGTATTCCCTATTTCATTCCTGATTCTAGTAATTTGAAAATTCTCACCGTTTTTTCTCAGTAAATCTAGTAAGATGCCTGAGAATTTTGTTAATCCTTTCAAAGAATGGGTTTCTGGTTTCATTGATGTTCTGTATTGTTTTTGCATTCTCAGTTTCATCAATTTCCTTTCCAATCTTCAAATTTCATTCCTTGTGTTTTCCTGCATTTTAGTATGCTTGTATTTTTCCATTGCCTTAAGGTACAAAGTTAATTTGTTATGTTGCGATTACTTTCTTTGAAATGTGATATTGGATGCTATTTACAAGAATCTTTTTGAGAATTTTTGCATCTATGTTTATCAGAGAAACTGGCCTGTACTTTTCTTTCCTTGTTGGGTCTTTGCCATTTTTGAGTATCAGGATGATATTGGCTTCATAAAATGAGCTTGGGAGAATTCCTTCCTTCGTGGTTGTGGAATACTTTTGATAGGATTGGTGGTAGCTCTTCCTTGTATGTCTTATAGAATTTAGCTGAGAAGCCATCTGGCCTAGAGTTTTTTATGGCTGCGAGGTTTCTTATTACTGAGTCAATTTCTTGGATTGTTATTGATCTGTATAGGGTTTCAATTTCTTCCCGTTTCAACTTGGAAGGTTTGGTGTTACCAGGAATTCCTCCATTTCCTATAGATTTTCTAGTTTATTTTCTTACAGGTGTTCATTGTAATCTCTGGTAATCTTTTGTATTTTTTCAGGGTCAGTTGTAACACTGTATTTTTAGTTTTTACCTCTGTTTATTTGAATTCTCTCTCTCTCTTTTTGTAAGTCTGGCCAGTGTTGTGTCAGTCTTATTTATCCCTTCAAAGAACCAGCTTTTTGTTTGTTAATCCTTTGTATGATTTTTGTATGCTCTCTATTTTGTTCAAATGTGACTTTATTTTAATAATTTCCATTTTTCTACTAATTCTAGTAATCGATTGCTCTTATCTTTCCAGCCCCTTTAGTTGCAATATTAGATCGTTTACTTGAGATCACTCTATTTTCTTGATATGTGTGTGCAATGTTATAAATTTCCTTCTCAGCACCACTTTCATGGTATCTCAAGGATTTTGGTGTGTTGTGTCTTTTTTTAAAAATTTGTTTCTAAAAAATTTTTTTATTTCTACCTTGATTTCTGTGTTAATCCAAGTCATTCAGAAACATGTTGTTTCATTTTCATCTATTAGGTTGGTGCAAAAGTAATTGTGATTTTGGACTGTGAATTTTAAATCATTATAACTAGGCTCAAACACATCTGTATTAATCAAAATAGAAACCATTACAAACAGGCCTGGCTCTGTGGCTCATCCTGCAATTCCCAGCGCTTTGGGAAGCTGAGGTGAGTGGATTGCCTGAGCCCACAGGTTTGAGACCTGCCTGGGCAACTTGGCGAGACCTCATCTCTAGAATAAATCAAAAATTAGCTGGGTGTGGTAGCGCACGCCTGTAGTTCCAGCTACTTGGAAGGCTGAGGTGGAAGGATCACTGGAGCCCAGCAGGTCGAGGCTGCAGAGGCTGGGAGCAGCCACTGCATTCCAGTCTGGATGACAGAGCGAGATTCTAACTCAAAAAAAAAAAAAGAAACCATTACAATCAACACGTTTTTTGCTAATGAAAAATAAGTTTATTTATTCCTGAAGCATAAATATTCATGCTTTGGGATTCGACAAACTCTTGGAAAGCATTTTCTGCATCCTGCTGGTTGTGGAAGTGTTTTCCATGAAAAACATTGTCAAGATGTTTGAAGACGTAGTTGGTTGGTGAGAGGTCAGGTGAATATGGCAGATGGGGCAAAACTTTGAAGCCCAATTTGTTCAACTTTTGAAGCATTGGTTGTGCGATGTGCAGTCAGGCATTGTTGTGGAGAAGAATCGGGCCCTTCCTGTTGACCAATGCTAGCTGCAGACATTGCAGATTTCAGCACATCTCATCAATTTGCTGAGCATACTTCTCAAATGTAATGGTTTTGCCAGGATTCAGGAAGCTGTAGTGGATCAGACCTACAACAGACCACCAAACAGTAACCATGACCTTTTGGGGAGCAAGTTTGGCTTTGGGAAGTGCTTTGGAGCTTCTTCTTGGTCCAACTACTGAGTGGCCATTGCCAGTTGTTGTATAGAGTCCACTTTTCATCCCATGTCACAATCTGATTGAGAAATGGTTTGTTGTTGTTGTGTAGAATAAGAGAAAGCAACACTTCAAAATACATTTTCTTTGATTTTCAGTCAGCTCATAAGGCACCCACTTATTGAACTTTTTCACCTTTTCAATTTACTTCAAATGCTGAATGACCATAGAATGGTTGACATTGGTTCTTTGGCAACTTCTCGTGTAGTGTATGAGGATCAACTTTGATGATTGCTCTCAGCTGGTCATTGTCAACTTCTGATGGCCAGCTAATATGCTCCTTATCTTTAAGGCTTTCCTCTCTTTTGCAAGACTTCTTGACACACCACTGCACTGTACGTTCATTAGCAGTTCCTTGACCAAATGTGTTGCTGATGTTGTGTATTGTCTCTGCTGCTTTGCAATCCATTTTGAATTTGAATAAGAAAATTGCTCAGATTTGCTTTTTATCTAACATAATTTCCATAGTCTAAAATACATATAAAATAAACAGCATGTAATAAGTTGCTAGCAAAAAAATAAAGTGAGAAATGCACATTAAAATGATATATAACATAACCAACATAACTACATTTATTAAGACTGTACTCCAATATCAAATGACAAATTTCAACAATGCAAAAACTGCAATTACATTTGCACCAACATCAGTTGTGTGTTTTAGGAGGTTCCTATTGGTGACAGTATTTATTTTTATTATACTGTGATCTGAGAAGAAGCTTAGTATGATTTCAATCTTTTGAAATTTGTTCACGCTTGGTTTATGTATGAGTATATGGTTGACCTTGGAGTAAGTTCCATATGTTGATGAGAGGAATGTATATTCTGTGGTTGTTGAGTGAAGTATTCTGTAGATGTATTAAGTCCAGTTGGTTAAGTGTTGAGTTAAGGTTCCTGATTTCCTTGTTAGGTTTTTTTCCCCCTCGATGGCCTAAGTTGTTAGTGGGATCTTAAAGTCTCCAGCTAACATTGTATGACTGTCTATGTCCTCTTTTTAATTAGCAATTGTTTTGTAAATCTGGGTGCTCCTATGTTGGAAGCAAATATATTCAGGATGGATGTTTCTTTCTTATGGATTGAACCTTTTATCATTATGTTCTGACCTTCAGTGTCCTTTTTAACTTTTATTGGTTTAAAGTCTATATTATATTCCATTGTATGGAAATTTCAGTTTGTTTATCCATTCTTGTAGTGAAGTAAATCATGGTTGCTTCCAGCTTTTGATACTTATGAATAAAACTACTGTAAAAAAATAAATTAAGTCTGTTTTGTCTGATATAAGAATAGCTACTACTGCTCTTTTTTGTTTTCTGTTTGCCTGGAAGATCTTTCTCCAGCCCTTTACCTTGAACCTGTGGATATCATTTGCAGTTAGATGGGTTTCCTGAAGGCAGTAGAAGGATAAAGTATTCTTCTTTATCCAATTTGCCATTCTGTGCCTTTCATGTGGCACATTCAGCTCATTCATATTTAAGTTAATTATTGATATTTGGGGTTTTTTTCCTGTTATATTATTATTAAGAGGCTGTTTGCATTTTAGGTTTTGTGGGGTTTTTTCTTTTCTTTTCTTTTTTGAGTTGGAGTCTCATTTTTTCACCCAGGTTGGAGTACAGTGGTACTTGGGAATTGCTGGTATTTTTTTCCAAGTTCTGCCTCATCTGCGAGGGCAGAATTTTCTTTTTTTTTCTTTTTGGTTGTATTGGTTTTTAATCAGGTAAATTTGCTACTGTTGCCTGTCCTTCATTCTCTGGCCTACCTGTGGAGAAGGCAGTAGTAGCAGGAAGAGTGGTGCTCTAGGGGGAGATCATCTGAATCTGCTGCCCCAGTACAGACTGGCAGAAACAGGATGACCCTTTTCTTTATTTCAAAATCTTTCTCCTCAATCTGGGACAGGCTACAGGGGTGCTCCTCCCCAGACTCCTTGTCTTTCATCAGGGTTGGCAGGTGAGCAGGTGGGGCCCTGCAGCTCTGCTCTGATATTTCAGAGGATCTTTGTGTGCAATAGTAGATTTACTAGCTTAATTTTTGTTATGGAATACAATTTTAATTGAGGACTGAACTATGTCAATGATTGAAAAACATTACCCCAAACACCTGTCTTTCCATTCTAGCTCAAGAGTGCTCTCCTGAGGGACACCAGCTTCTTCGAAGTCCTTACAGAAGTGTCCATTTTGACTCATGGCACCTTCAGCAGTCAGCTGTTCAAGACCTGATATGTGACCATTCCCTCTCTCCTGGATGGTATCGATTTCTCATCTTTGACAGACCTGCTGAGATGCCGACCAAATGCGTTGAGGTATTTCAACTACATGTGCTTTTCAGTATGCATTTTTTCATATGAGGCTTGAATCTTCTTACAACCAACGTATTTCTCATGCTGAAATATTAATTTTGTATCAAATTGAGTTAATATGAAAGAGTATTTCCATGTTACCTAGTCCAATAAATATAATTGTATAATAATAAATAATTTAACATCCTAATATAATACTATTTACAAGTAGTTGTTTCCTTATTTGCTTATTTTATATTTTCAAAATTACTAAACAAGTATATCTATCAATCTTTCCTTTGAAATTTCTCTTTTGATTTTAGCATGGAAATGATAATATTAAGAATTATAATCTGGATAACAATTATTAAACCATAGCGATGTAAAAATCACATTATATACATTGTTTCATTTGTACCTCACCATAGCACTCTGAGGTGGGTATTAATTTTCACTGAACACAAAAGAGAAGGATGTTAAGTGCCTTGCCTAAGATCATACATTTAGTAAGTGCCTCAGTTCTTCCAAAACCATATACAGTTTCTTCTTATTATTCCTGGATTAGTTTTCTATTTAATTTTATTTTTCATCTGGAAATGACTTTGGTAATTGCTTCAAGTGAGGCTGTATTTTTTCCAAATTACTAAGCAGTTGCTCAGTTACCAGATTTTTGACAACTTCTTTCTTTTTCCTATTTTTTCTTGCTTCCTGAACTATGCATGAACTTCTTATATATAATTTTTTAAAACAGTTTTTCAGCTGGGCTCAGTGGTTCAGCCTGTAATCCCAGCACTTTGGGAGGCTGAGGTGAGAGAATTGCCTGAGCCTTCGGGTTCAAGACCCACCTGGGCAACTTGGCGAGACCTCATCTCTGCAATAAATCAAAAATTAGCCAGGCATGGTAGTGTGCACCTGTAGTTCCGGCTACTTGGAAGGCTGAGGCGGAAGAATTGCTGGAGTTCAACAGGTTGAGGCTATGGTGACCAGGAGTGTGCCAGTGCACTCCAGTCTGGGTGACAGAGTGAGACTCCAACTCAAAAAATAAATAAAACAGTTTTTCAAGAACTTTTCAAGGTCAATTTGTCTTGGGCTATATGTTACAATGACATCTGTTGATTTATTTTGTCTTTGAATGTATCCAGTATTTTATTAAGTTATCTGAGATGGAATTTCTCTTGTTTACAGTACAAATGTGACAAATATATTAAAGGTATTTACATTGAATAAGGTTCTATTAATTATGAGGTTTGTACTCATACATTTAGTATTCCTTAAAATTGCTTTTATTGTACAATACAGGTACACGTTATTAGATTTTTTTAGATTGGAATTTTAATATTGTAAAAGTTGTTTGGAAAAAATTCAAAGTTGGCATATCTACCCATGTATGAAAGTAAATTGAATTTTCAACTTTTGTTTTCACTGATGCAAAAGATGAACCACTGTGGAACTCAGGCCCCCATCTGGCTGTCTCTGGGAGATTCAGAAACACTGCCATCTCCTGGGGAGATCAAGCAACTGACAGCTTGTGCCACATGGCAGTTTCTGTTTAGCACTATGAAAGACTGCTGTCTCTTTCAAATTCCAGTGTCTGTAAGGAATTGTGGGACATTTTTGGTGTACTTACTACGACCTACTCAGGGATGTATGGGCTATTGCGCAGAAGGTAAGAAAACATTAGCAATACACATGAACTGCTAATGATGGAACTTTGTTGATGTGTTTGTGCCATCCTCCGGATAGGTTGTGTTGAGCTCATGCAAATCTCAGAGACTTGGTCTACCATTATTGCTAGATTGAAGTTAAACTTCTGGTTTAAATTGGCCAGATTTATTTAGGATTCTTTGCTGAGATCTTTAAAGTCCTCAAAAAAATATTTATTGATGGGAAAGTATCAAAGCAGACGTCTCACCATTTTCCCAAACATAATGATTGTGCTAAAAGAAATTCTTTGGTTTCCTTGCCTTCATTCCCCCCTTTAATTAAGAAAAGAAGAATGGAGAGTAAAAGTTATTATGAAAATATGTATTTTGCATGAAACTTACAGTACAGTGGAATGCCTCAGATAGTACATAAAAATAAAGTGACCATAACTCAAGGAATAAAATAAATATTGAGTCCCTACTTTATTAATACATGATTAAATACTTTAATAATTAGATACAAGGAGATAAGGCTCCCTTAAAGGGTTACAAATAATATTCGCAGTCAGTATTCCAGCTAGAAGATACAGTTTAATTCCCTTCATTATAACTGTGGTCTGCACTTAATGACTTGCTTACAAATAATGGGGTATGGAAAGGAAAAAAACAAAAAACAAAAACTAGTGCCTTCACGGTGGAGAACACCAGCAGATATTATATTAATCAAATGACCAAAGTTCATTTTACTATCAATAATGCATGGGGCATCACATATTTCCTGATAGTATGCATCAAGAAGGCACTTCTCTTTGTGGTATTCTTCCCCAAAAGCCATAATCTTAGTCTAATCATGAGAAAGGTCATATAAACCTGAATTAAAGAACGTTCTACAAAATGCCTAACAGTACTCTTCAAAAATCTCAAAATTTATGGAAAATCAGAAGCATGAGAAACTGTCGTAGACTGAAGGAAACCACGCAATGTGATTGATGGGAATAATGCGATGTGATATCCTAGATTGGATATTGGGACAGAGAAGGACATCAAGGAACACTGGTAAAATCAGAATTGAGTCTTTAGTTTATTTAAGAGTACAGTCCTGAGATCAGTGTTTTAGTTGTGACAAGTGTATCACGGTTTTGTAATACATCAACATTTGCAGATGATGGATAAGGGACACAAGGTAACGTTCTCTATTATTTTTGCAAGTTTTATGCAAGTCTAAATTGTTTTAAACTCAAATGTTTATCATAAAACCAAAAATACAATTATTTTGGAAATTGCTGTTATAAATGAATGAAAATTGGTCAACACAAAAAATGAACTGGCACAGGGATGCCATCCTACCGAGGGTGCCCGAGGAAGTCCCTTTTGAGTAACTGATGGATTTGAGCTGAACACTGAAAGAGGGGAATGAGGCAATCATGAAAAGATATGGGGGGGAAAGCATTCCAAGTAGAAATAATAACAAGTGCAAATGTCCTTAGGTAGGTATGAAGATGGCAGTTCAAAGAACTGAAGGACCAACATGGTGACAGGAAAAGAGTAAGTGGATAAATCTTAGGAGATGAGGTCAGAGAGTAAGTAGGGGACAGCATCTGTAGGGTCTGAAGTTCATGGTGAGAATTAGATTTCATTAAACTGCAGCATAAAAGGCTTATGAGATGTGTTAAGCAGATGAACCATATGATCCGAGGATTATATTTAACTGTCATTCCTGCAGTAATTCCAGGAGTTATTGCATTGATTCAATAAAGAGATGATGGTGGCTTCAAGAAGGTGGAGCTGGAAATGGCTTGGTCTTTGGAGATGTAGCTCAAACTCTGGTTATGGGACAGAGGTGAATTTGGCACAAATATCTAGGTGTTTTTTGCTTGAGTAACCAAGAAGGGAAAGACTAGCGGTATAAACACATCAAGTTGAAGGGAGAGAGAAATCAAGAGTTCTGCTTTGGACTATTATCTAAGAGAGGACATGACATACGTAGACACAGAATACACCTCAGACACATGTGCCCTACATTGACCACGGTATTGGTCAATGACATTGACCACAGTATTGATCAGGCTCCCAGAACACACCATCGCTGAGCTCACCACAGGCAATGGAGCTTAATGAAATTTTCTCTGTATTCAACTGTGACTATGAGTTCCTTGAAAAGAATGTGTACTTGACAGGAGATTCTCACGACCTGGTGTCCTGAGCAAAACAGGATTCAACAAATGCATATTCTATAGCAGTGTCTAATAGCTCTAGTGCCCTAGTTCCTCAGATGTGAAAAGCTCAAAACAGGAAGAAACTATACAATGGCAATTTTTGCTTGGGCCTGTTTAGACAATGGTGATGCTAATACATGGGGGGATTTATCCTACAGTTTTGGGAGAAGGGTGTGTGAACTCATGTATGACCAGTTATGGGAGAGACACAACCTGCAGTGTGTTATCTGGGCTCAACCATGTGTAGGAGACTGAAAGTGCTGGGAGATACTGTTGCAAACAGAGTTAGCAAAGTGGGTGAACACTTGATTCAGTCAAGAGTAACAGTTATTTGAGTATCGCTTACTGACATTTTCATCCTGAGGTTAGACTCCCTCTACTCTCAAACCCAACATAACACAGATACAACAAAACAAGGAAAACAGTTTAGTTGGGTAGTGTAAATAGTTAAAACACAACATGTTTTGGGTTTTAATAACCAAATATATACATATATTGTAAATGTTTAAACTCAAAAATCATTTTGCTCAACATAGCTATACAATTTGAACCAGTAGTGTTATAAAAATTAATTATTTTAAGTTTCTAGCATTTTTACATCTCAAAAATCTGTCTCTTAAGGCCAGCAAAGTAATAACGATAGGTTTTCTTCCATGGTTAATTACTTCTTTTAGTTAAAAATTCAACATAATAATTTTAATGTTTTGGGGAGTTTGTAATGCATTATTTCTTTCTTAAAAACAATGACACACATCCCAATTTCACATTCTGTTATTGCTACCATAGTATTTCCAAATGATTTCTAAGGTTGATATATGTATATCATCATTGACCATAATCTCTAAGCAAATAAGATATTACTGTCTACATAGTAATAGAGACTAAGGAAAATAATGTTTTCAACATATTTTATTATTTTAGTGTTTTTGGAATACATGCTACATTTATGGAAAGCAGATTTGTTTAGATTTACTTTACTGATTGCAAGGCAATAGTTCTATCTTTATTTTTATCTCTTTAAAAAATATGTTTTGAGTCAAGGTATCACCCTGTCGCCTAGGCTGGAGTGCAATGGCTGCCAAGGCTGGCAATTCTAGCTTTAAAAAAGAAAAATAAAGTTGTTTACTAATAAGATGAAAACAATAAATGTATAAATTGTGTTATTTTGAGAGAGTACTTATTGGCAACATCCCACACATGTAATAATAAAGTATCCGTTATTTCGTATTTATATACTGCTGGAGTCATATTTATCTTCTAACCAACACAGCAGGTCCTTAGTATAGAGGGGTGAGCAAACAAAGTGTAGTCCCTTCCCTCGACACAGAACATTTATGCAATTACAAATCACAGTTAATGTTATGAATGGAAAGATTAAAAATTGCTGTTGAAGAGAATACCGGAGGAGAGGAGAGGATGTCACCATTAGTGAGCTATCACCAGAAAAAGGCACCTCTGACAATGGTGCATTGATGCTGCCAGCCTGAGGTCAGATAGAGTGAGGGGAAAAGCCTCCTAAACAACCTCAGCAGGTGACAGGGCTCTGGAGCAATGAGAACATGGTGTGCTCACAAGAACAGAAGCCGTATGGAATGTTAGACTCAGAGAGTGAGGAGGACATTGACAGACGTGGGTCTGGAAGGGCAGGAAGGCCCTTAGGAAACTCCGCACTTTGTACTCTACGCATCCAGAACTCTGTGGAGGTTTATCCTGAGTGAGTGAGCTGCAAACTTTCCCACTCCCTCCCTGCTGTGCAGCTAAACCTGGTTGAGAGCCGTCTGTTTACCAAGGAAGGACAGCAGCTGCTCCATTGAGTACAGCTGGTGCCAGCCACGGGAAAGAGAAAATCCAGAGAGATGCATCAGCCTCCCTGGGCGGCCAAGATGAGAGATTTTGAAAAACTTTCCCTCATTGAGTACTCTTGTCATAAAAAAAAATAGTTAATTTTTGTAAACCTTCCTATACGATTATCAAATGTTTGTGGAAAATTCTCTAGGTGTTTCATGGAAAAACCAATGCTATATCTATGTTAGTTGAAGAAACATTGACAGCTATTAAAGATGAAAACGAAACTTTCACATCAGGGAATACCATCAAATACCCACAATCACTTCAACAGAAATGTTATGTTTACCCTCAATTAAGAAACACGATATTTATTTAATTTTCAGGCTGAGAGTCATTTTCTTTTTTTAAACAATTTTTTTTAAATTTTAAAGATGTGGGGTACAATTCAGGGTTAGGTATACAAATGTTGATTATGCAGGTACCCTTGTTGATGAGGTGTGCCCCTTTCTCCCCTAGCAGTTTCCCTCAACTACCAATCCCACCCTCCTCCCCTGGCCGTTTCCCACTACTGCCAATCCCTTTCTTATAGTATTATGATAATTAAGAAACATAATATTTAAAATTTGCATTTCATGACACTCCCTCCAAAGATATATTTTCTGTTTTAATGTCACTAACACCCACTCAATTTCTTAACCTGTATTATTCAAAATTACCTCTCTTATTCTCCACATTCAAATCCTACAAATATTTAGGGAGGGATAATTTATCTGAAACAACTGTTATTTTTCACTCTTAATGGATGCATTATTAAGCAGACATATACATGAATTATTCTTTCTGATTTGTCAATAAAAGCTTGCCTTGAAATACCATTTAGAACTGCATGAATTAGACCGCATGGACAACAAACAAAAATGACGGTCACTTAATCTGCTTAAGAGTTTCTTTCTCTTGCTTACCAAGTATCTGGAGCAGGTGTTCACTGCTGGTGGTGATGTGGCCACTTTACAATGTCAGACTGAGGCCTTTGCAATTCACTAATCCTTTCCTTCATGGTGACAGGATGAGGCTCCAGTTTTAGCCTTTTTATCTGCATTTAGAGAGGATAAAAGGAAAAGTTCAAAAGGTGAAAGAGGGCTTGTGCTAACTGAAACTTACTTCCTTTTAAGGCGCTTATTTGGAAAAAGTCTTATCACTGCTATTTAGAGGAATTCACAGGCTCCTCCTTATCTTCAAAGGCAGTCTGTGAAACGGCACTTATTACTTGGACATATTGCTGCCTCTAGCCAATAGTCCCTGTTTGACTGGGAACCGTAATATTTTATTTAAAAATCACCAAAACTACAAAAATTAGAGAATAAAAATTTCACTTTAACAGTCTATTCCCATGAAGATGTTTTGTGTCTTATCATTCATATATGTGTGTATGTATCCACCCAATTTATCAACGCTTAGAGATTTCTAGAAGCCAAATAAGAAAAGAAACATTAATTCAAGGTCATACTTGTAATCAAAGCCATTCTAACAAAAATATCATATGTTTAGAAAGTTATTTCCTTAGAAAAATTTATAGAAATTTACATTTTAAAAAAAACACTTTCTGTATTTCTCTATAGAAGGCTATTTAGGTCCTTATACTACATGCGAGGTAGTATTATATTAGTTAAAAGTAGACTATGATAATTTGAAGATATATACTATGAACTCCAAAGCACCTATTCAAATAAAACAAAACATAACTAATCAGTCAACAAAAGATATAAAATGGAGTTATAAAATAGACTCAATTTTTCAAATGCAACAAAAGATGAAAAATGGAACAAACCACTGATAAACAGAAAACAGACAGTAACCTGGTAGATTTAAACCTTACAAGATCCACAATAGCATTAAATATGTATGATCTAAACACCCGTATTTAAAGGCGGAAATTTTCACATTGGATAAAAAAGCAAGACCCCACTATAGGCTGCCTAAAAAATCTCACTCCAAATATGAAGAAAAATGAATTCAAAAGTATAGGAATAGATGATATACCTAGGTAACACTAATTACAATATATGTCTCTCAATATTAGACAAAGTAGACTAAAGAACAAAGAATATTGCAGGAAAAACAAAGGTCACTTTCTAATGTAAAATATTCCATTTAACAAGAGAACATAACAATTTCAGTGATTATGTACCTAACAACAGATTCAAACTACATGAAGCAAAACTGATGGGTTTGTAAGGAGAAACATAAATCTACAATTATTATTGGAGATTAACCCATATATATCAATAATTGAGTACACAGACAGAGAAATAGCAAAAATGAAGGAGACAAGCACACTCTATCAACCAATTTGGCCTCAGTGACAAGAAGAAAAGATTCTAGTGTCACAGCCATTTCCCCCAAGTGCATATGAAACATATACTATAATAAGCCACATTTTGA
The DNA here is from genome assembly GCF_000164805.1 of Carlito syrichta. Classification (NCBI taxonomy): domain Eukaryota; kingdom Metazoa; phylum Chordata; class Mammalia; order Primates; family Tarsiidae; genus Carlito; species Carlito syrichta. The sequence goes on along the minus strand of NW_007256285.1, from coordinate 116,468 downwards.
GTTCTACATTAAAAAAAAATTGAAGTTTATTAAAATTTAAACACACTAAGCTGGGTATAGTGGCTAATGCCTATAATCCCAGCACTTTGGGAGCCAAGGTGAGAGGATTGCCTGAGACCACGGGTTCGAGATCAGCCTGGACAACTTGATGAGACCTTATCTCTGCAATAAATGAAAAAATCAGCTGGATGTTGTGGCGTGCACCTGTAGTTCCAGCTACTAGGAGGGCTGAGGTGGAAGTATTGCCTAAACCCAGCAGGTCGAGGCTGTGGTGGCTGTGAGCATGCCATTGTACTCCAGCCTGGGTGACAGAGTGAGTCTCCAACTCAAATAAATAAATAAAATTTAAACACACTAAGTGTCTATATTGGAAAATAAGAAAGGTCACAAATTAAAGACCTCAGTATGTACGCTGTGTCTAGAAAAAGAAGTACAAGTGAGACAGAGTAAGAAGATGAAAGCAAATAATCAGAACAGAAACTCATGAATGAGATTAAATGAAAACAATAGAGAAAATTTAATATTAAAAATTGATTATTTGAGAAATTTACTAAAATTAATAATTCTCTAGCCAGTCTGATGAATTAAAGGAAAAGACAAGAAAGAAATCACCAGTATCAGAATAAGAGTGGTAATGTAATTCCAAGTACTACAGATATTACAGGAACAAAAAAGGATTGTTATGAACAATACTATGCAGGTACAATGGCCTTATATCTATTAAGGGAATTATACTCCTAGTTAGAATCTTACAAATCTTTACTGTGCTATGATGCGGATCAAGCATCTCTCCCTGTGTACAGCTTTCATTGTGCTGACTCAGGCTTAACCGTACAACCCAACCACATTCCACTGCTGTACTTTGGACATCAAGTGTTACACTTCTCATACGCTTTGAAATTAGTTTTCTACTTCTCTGCTTCCTTTCTTGACAACTACTACTTTATGGTAGTTTAGTAATTAGCGTACAATTGCATCAGGAGGAAACAAAAGGTTGGAACCAAAATGATTCATTCTTTCTTTGCTAACATTTTCTAGGGATTCTTAATTGTCTAATCCTGAGATTAAATCTTTGAGCCAGAGTGCTGGCTGGATTCCTATAAAAGTAACTGGGAAAAGCAAATAGAAAGAACAGAAGACTAAAAAATTCAAGCACACATTGATAGCATCAGTGTGTTTCATTACTTAATAATTCAGATTCAAATTTAAAACCAAGATATTGAAGCAATGATTATTTTAAAATATGACCCCGTATCATATTCATTTGATCTCATCCCTAAAGAGAAAAAAAATTGTATTATGAAAAAAAAAATAAAGAAAACAACTAAGAAAGTCTTAGCCTATATTAAAGCATATTTCTCCAAGAAATTGTCATTTTGGCAATATGCACATTTATATCTTTATGCTCAGATCAGTAAGTATACAAACCTTTATTTTTGGCAGCTGTTTCTGATGCAAAAGTATACCCATGCGGCCCTGAAGAAATCGAAATCGGTGGTGCCTGTGTTCGTAAGTATAACATTTCCTTTTTAAATAATGTGTTTATAAGCTGGTCATTTTAATAACTACTTATGTTCTGTGGCTTTAGTTGTTGGATTGCGCTGCTATTTGACATAGCCACTGTCTAGTGGATATCAAGAATAAAAATAACTTTATTGTGCCTTATGAAACAGTCCTAGTGTTGACCGAGGTACAGAGAACTAGGCAAATGTGTGTATATTGGTAGAATCTTTCATGAAAAATTTATTTCAACATTTAAAAAAATCCCCATGTATTTTTACTTAGCAATTCTATGATCAAAAATCTGTCTTGGAAAACAATTTAAGGTAGTGTTCAAGCATAATATTTACAACATAATTTTTCTAATAACGTGAAAAGAGAAAAAAACTGCAAATACCCAATAACTGCTGATTGATACAATATTTCTGATATATAAATAATGATAAAATATTTTGCAAACACCAGCAAAATGTAGGAGTAAATTCATTGGCATTAAAAGATATTCATGGTATGATAGCTAAGAAATCAGATTATGTAGTATAATATCATATTTTAAGGAAAGACTGCATTTGTATTAAATAAGATAAATATCAATGATATAATAGTATTCAAAAATTTTCCCTGCCTTTTAACATATGCTTTTCATTTTCTATTTTTTTGTGTATTAAAGTTATTTCAAATATTAAGAAATCTCCCTACTAAATATTCCTTAAAATAAATCACTCTGAATAGATTACATAAGTGATAAAATGGGTGCCACTTACCTACAGGATGGTTAGACATTAAAATTATTTATTGAAACTGTTTTCTTTCTTTTCTTTTTTTTTTTTTTTACATTTCACGTTGTTTATTTTCCCTCTCCTCTTTTTTTGTTTTCATTCTATACACTGCAAATTGTTGTAATCCACAGATTAATTTCTTTTCCTCATGTTGAATTCTTTCTTTCTTTTTATTTTTATTTTAAAATTGTGGGTACAATTCAGGGTTAGGTATACAATTACTCATTGTGCAGGTACCTTTGTTGATGAGATGTGTCCCCTTTTCCACAGGCAGATTTTGACTACTGTCAATCCCACCTCTCCACCCACCCCCGTAGTTTCACGCTACTGTCAATCCTTTTCCTGTAGTATTATGGTAGTTGTTCAAGGTCCACTTATGAGTGAGAACATGTGATACTCAGTTCTTTGCTTCTGTGAAAGATCACTCAGTATTATAGACTCTAATTCCATTCAGGTTGCTGCTAAGTTCATGATTTTGTTCTTCTTTATTACTGTGTAATATTCCATTGTGTATATGTACCACATTTTTTTAATCCAGTCCTCTTTTGATGGGCAACACGGTTGGTTCCATGTTCTTGCTATTGTGAACAATGCTGCGATAAACATACATGTGCAGGTATCTCTTTTGTATAGTGATTTGAGTTCTTTCAGGTATATTTCCAGTAGGGGGATTGCGGGGTCGTATGAAAGGTCAGTTTTTAGAACTTTTAGGAATGGCCACACTGTTTTCCACAGAGGCTGTACTAGTTTGCACTCCCATCAACAGTGTAGAAGTGTTCCCTTTTGGCCACATCCTCTCCAACATCTGTTATTTTTTGAGTTATCGATGATGGTCATTCTGACTGGAGTTAAGTGGTATCTCAGTGTAGTTTTAATTTGCATCTCCTTGATGACTAGTGAGGCTGAACATCTTTTCATGTATCTGTTGGCTGCTCCTATGTCTTCTTTTGAGAACGGTCTATTCATATCTTTTGCCCACTTTGTAATGGGGCTGTTTGTTTTTTTCTTTTCAGCACATTTGAGTTCCTTGTAGATCCTAGATGTTAGGCCTTTGTCAGACATGGAGGTGGCAAATATTTTTTTCCCAGTCTGTGGGCTGTCTCCCTGCTCTCTTGATGATTTCTTTGGCTTTGTAGAAGCTTGTCAGTTTGATGAGGTCCCACCTGTCTATCTTATCTTTTATGGCTTGGGCATTTCGAGTTTTGATCACGAATTGGTTGCCAGTTCCAACATCTGTAAGAGTGTATCCTGCATTTTCTAAGCTTCTTATAGTTTGAGGTTTTACATTTAGGTCTCTGATCCACTTAGAGTTAATTTTTGGGTATGGGGATAGTTAGGGGTCCCAATGCAATCTTCTGCATGCGGTCAACCAGTTTCCCCACCACCATTTACTGAATAGGTTCTCATCTCCCCAGTGGTTGGTGGTGGAGGCTTTATCAAAGATGAGTTGGTTGAGAAATTGAAATTTTGCTTCTGGAATCTCAGTTCTATTCCATTGGTCTATATGCCTGTTCTTGTACCAATACCGGGCTGTTTTGATTATTGTAGCTTTATAATAAAGTTTAAAGTCTGGGAGTGTGATACCTCCTGCTTTTTTTTTTTTTTTGCTGAAGATTGTTCTGGCTATTCTTATTTCCATATGAATTCCTTCCTGTATTGTTGTTTCTAGGTCTGAGAAGAATGTTACTGGTAATTTGATGGGTATTACATTAAATCTGTAGATTGCCTTAGGTAGAATGGATGTTTTAAAAATATTGATCCTTCCAATCCATGAGCATGGAATATTTTTCCACTTGTTTGTGTCATCATTTTCTTAGTCACCTGGAATATTTTCAACAGGATTGCTGTAAGTTCCTCCTTGTATGTTTTTTGTTTGTTTGTTTGTTTGAGTTTGAGTCTCGCTCTGTCACCCAGACTGGAGCACAATGGCTGCTCCCGGCCACCGCAGCCTCGACCTGCTGGGCTTCGGCGATCCTTCCGCCTCAGCCTTCCAAGTAGCTGGAACTACAGGTGCGCGCTACCATACCCGGCTAATTTTTCAATTTATTGTAGAGATGAGATCTCACCATGTTGCCCGGGAGGGTCTCGAACCCGTGGGCTCAGGCAATCCACTCACCTCAGCCTCCCAAAGGCGCGGGATTACAGGCTGAGCCACCGAGCCTGGCCTCCTTGTATGTTTTGTAGAATTCTTCTGGAAAGCCTTCTGGTCTAGAGCTTTTTTTTAAGGTATTTTCTTATGACATAGTCTATTTCCTGGATTGTTATTAGTCTATTTAGGGTCTCAATTTTTTCTTGTTTCAGCCTAGGGAAGTTGTGTGATGTCAGAAAGTCCTCCATTTCCTCTAGGTTTTCAAGTTTGTTTCCATATAAGTGTACATAGTAGTCTCTGATAATCTTTTGTATTTCTTCAGGGTCAGATATGACTTCATCTTTTGTGTTTCTGACTGTGTTTATTTGGGTTTTTTCTCTCTTTTTTTTTTGGTCAGTCTAACTAGAGGAGCATCAGTCTTGTTTATCCTTTCAAAAAACCAGCCTTTGTTTTGTTGATTTTTTTGTTCATTTGTTTTATTTTCTTTCTTCTATGTCCCGAATTTGGGCTTTTATTTTGGTGATCTGGATTCTTCTGCTGAAATTAGGATTTGGATGATCTTGCTTTTCCAGCTTCCTTAGGTGACTTGTTAGGCTGTTAACTTGTGAACTTTCCATTTTCTTCATGTGTGTTTGTAGAGATATGAATTCCCCTCTTACTATCACTTCATGGTATCCCAGAGATTTTGGTAAGATTTTCTTCATTTTCATTTGTTTCCAGGTATCTTTTAATCTCTGTTTTGATTTCTGTGTTGACCCAGGAGTTGCTTGGCATCATGCTGTTTAGTGTCCACGTCTTGTGGGTTTTGGGGGGAGCTTGTTGGTGCTGATATTTATTTTTATTCCACTGTGGTCAGAGAAGGTACATGGCAAAATTTCAATCTTTTGAAATTTATTTATGTTGATTTACGGCCAATGATGTGGTCAATCTTAGAGTACATTCCATGCAGTGAAGAATAGAATGTATATTCTATGCTCATTGGATGGAGTTTTCTGTAGGTATCAATTAAGTCCATTTGGTCAAGAGTCATATTGAGGTTCCTGATCTCCTTGCTGATTTTTTAATCTGATGATCTATCTAGGGTTGTGAGTGGGGTATTGAAGTCTTCAACTATGATTGTGTTAGAGTCAATATCTTTTTTAAGTTTGCCTAGAAGCTGCTTTATGAAAGTTGGTGCTCCTATGTTGGGTGCATATATGTTTAGGATGGATATTTCTTGTTGATGGATTGAACCTTTTATCACTATGTAGTGACCTTCTGTATCTTTTAAAATTTTTGATAGGTTAAAGGGTATTTTGTCTGAAATTAAGATTGCAACTCTTCCTTTCTTTTGTGTTTCATTTGCCTGAAATTTTGCTTCCCATCCTCTTACTTTGAGTCTGTGAGTGTCCCTTCCGGTGAGATGAGTCTCTTGGAGACAATATATTGTCACCTCATGTTATTTTATCCATTTTACCATTCTGTGCCTTTTCAGTGGTGCATTTAGTCCATTCACATGCAGGCTAATTATTGAAATGTGAGAGTTTATCCCTGTCATGAGGTTCTTATTGAGTTGTTGTTCCTGTTTGTTTGTTATCTTTCCTTTGATTTTTGAGATGGTTCATGTGTGTTTTCAGTCTTTTCCCTGTACTCTTGTGAAGACAGTTGTCATTCTTTTTTCCTTTTCTTCTGTGTTTAAGTGTTTCTTGTAGAGGTGGTCTGGAGACAGCTTAAGTTCTTAGGGATTGGATGTCTGGGAAAGATTTTAATTCTCCCTCGCTGATAAAGCTTAGCTTAACTGGGTAGCTTATTCTTGGTTGAAATTATTTATCTTTGAGAATTTTGAAGATTGGGCTCCAAGCTCTCCTAGCTTGAAGTGTTTCTATAGATAAATCTGCTGCTATTTTAATTGGTCTTCCCTGATAGGTAATCTGACTTTTTCTCTTGCTGCCTTTAGGATTTTTTCTTTTGTACTTTGTTTAGGCAAATTATTATGTGTCTGGGAGTTTGTCTTCTCATTTGTTGACTTGGAGGGGTTCTCTGAACCTCTTGTGTTTGAATTTTTACATCACTGATGAGATGAGGGAAGTTTTCTTGAATAATTTCATGGAATGTTTGTTCCAGGGTGTTCTCTGTCTCTCTTTCTGCCACAGGAAGTCCAATTACTCATAGATTTGGTCTCTTGAAGTATTCACTCATCTCTTGAAGGTTTTGTTCTGTCTTTTAAAGCTTCTTTTCTATTTTTGACAGTTTGGGTTAGTTCTATATTTTGGTCCTCAAACGCTGAGATTCTTTCTTCTGCTTGGTTAATTCTGCTTTCCATGTTTATTAGCTTGCTATTTATTTCAATCACAGTATGCTTTACTGCTGTTATCTCAGTTATCAATTCCTTCCTATTTTCCTCTTGTCTTCTCCTCAATTCTTTAAATTCTCTCTATTAATGTCTTGATGTCTGGGTTTGTAGTATATGACCAGTCATTCTGGGGGCTCTTCATTGTTTGCATTCCAAAGTCTTTTTTCTCAGTGACTGACCTCCCAGGGGTCTGTGTGAGAACTGTATTCTTCTTTTGGTTTTTCTTCTTTTGTGTAGATTTTCCTCCCCACTTTTTCCTTTCCCTCCCTTCTTTAATTCTGTTGCTCAGGGATGGTGAAGTTGCTTTCACTTCTGTTTGCTCAATCTCCTATTCTTCCTTATGTGAATTTTCTAACTTTGCTCAATTCTGAAGCTGGACTGTGGGTTGGGGGGTATACTTTTTTGCAGTTTTAAGATTCAATTGACGGGGGAGCTGTGATTCAAAATCTATCTGCAGATCCCAGTATCTACTGACAGGTGTATGGATACCCTGGTACCTGCTTCCCACTGCCTTACAATCTGTCCATGCAGTGGGGAGTATAGGTTTGTTCCCTGAAAGCAGAATGAGGTAAGAAAAAGGAAAAGAATGGAATAGGGAAGGAGGAGGGGAAAAGGAAAGTAGAGAGAGAGAAGAGTAAGAGGGAAAGCAGATAAATGTACCGACTAACAAATGAAAAGAGAAACACACACAGAAAAGATAAAAGAAACTAAAAACGTACAACCAACCCACCTCCTTACTGATGTACTATTCCCCTACACAAACATGAAGTCTTAGGTCCCAAGTTGGAGGCTGGGCAGAGCTGAGCGGAGCTGGGTGGGGCAGTGCAGGTCTCTGCCTGGTCTTGGGGCTCCAGCTGATCTCTGGGCACTTGGCTGGGGGTGGGGAGCTGGGGGGAGGTGGAGTGTAAGACAGCCAGGCACTGCAGGTCTGCCTGGGCAGGTGGTACAGCTGGAGAGGGAGCTCGAAGCTTCAGGGACAGGAGCCAAGAGCCGCCCTCAGTGAGGGTGGTGGCGGCGGTAGTGGCGGCGGTGGTGGCAGACCAGTCGCATGGGGCCAGTGTCTTCCTGCCTGCAGGCGGCTTGCTTTGCTGGGTGAAGAGCAGGCTGGCAGTAGTGGGAGCAGCAGCCACCTTATGTCCCAATTTGGAGGCTGGGTGGAGCTGCGTGGGGGCAATGCAGGTCTCTGCCTGGTCTCAGGGCTCCAACTGATCTCTGGTCCCAGTGGCCAGGGGCCCAGCTGGGAGAGGTGGAGTGTGAGACAGTCGGGACCTGCGTGTCGGCCTGTCTCAGGGTGGCACAGGGCCAGGGGAGTGGTGCAGTCAAGGATGGTGCCTGGAGCTCCATGGGCCAGGAGCCAAGGGCCGCCCGGGTGGGCGGGGGTGGGATGTGGCCCACTGCACAGCAGCAGCTGAGCAGTGCATGGGATCGAATTCCTCCAGGCCACAGGTTTGCATGGCTGATGGAAGAGCAGGCTGTTTACGGCAGGAGGAAAGCAAGAGTCTTTATGAACACTCACTTTCACAGCGACTCTCTCAGTCCAGTGTTTCCCGTCATCATCTTGCCGGAAGTTCTCTGAAACAGTCTTTTCATGGGGACTGTTAACCAAATCTGTTAATTTAAAATGAAGAATTGTTGACATATAATTATTAGAGTTAACAAATTGCTTTATATGGTGAAATAAGCGATAATGACATGAACTAAATCAGGATAAATCATGTAATGCTCAGATATAAGAGCTAAAAGTGAATATGCTTTGTGTTATATAGAGACTTTTATCATCTCAAAATAAATCACTCTAAGTTGATTTTCCATTCCCTATTCTATGTTCTATTCCAAACAGTTTTTCCAATCTCTTTCTTCTGTATTATTTAAACAAGTTGTTATTATATCTGAAAGTATCTGTTTAATTAGACTCTGTGATTTAAGTTCTTAAAAAATTAGAACAAACCAGGCTTGGTGGCTCAGCCTGTAACCCCGCGCCTTTGGGAGGCTGAGGTGAGTGGATTGCCTGAGCCCACGG
>NW_007256285.1:105620-107546 GCF_000164805.1 Carlito syrichta | reverse complement strand
CCAGTCTGGGGGCGACAGAGTGAGAATCCAACTCAAAAAAAAAAAAAAAAATTAGAACAATATTCTTAATGACAGCAGCATTAGATGTAAAATATAATTATTTGCCCATGCTGCATAATAGGCATGAATTTTCTGTATCATGCGCATGTATTATAACAAAATCACTGTTCCCTCTTGAATACATAATACATTTTACCTTCTTGCTATGCTGTTCAGAATGTTTATGCAATTAATTGAAAAAAAAAATTCCTACTACACAAGTTGTACACAATTTGGGGAAGTAACACCAAATGCAAACATTCAATCAAAAGTCAACAGATAGACTGGGTGCGGTGGCTCACTCCTGTAATTCCAGCATATTGGGAGGCCAAGATGAGAGGATCATTTGAGGCCAGAAGTTTGAGACCAGCCTGGATAACATAGTGAGACTCATGTCTCCACAAAAATGCTAAGAATATTAGCCCACATGGTGATGCAGGCCCATAGTCTTAACTACTCTGGAGGCTAATGTGGGAGAATCGCTTGAGCCCGGAAATTTGAGGCTGCAGTGAACCATGATTGTGCCACTGTAGTCCAACCTGGGCTGCAGAGGGAGACCCTGTCTCTGAGAAAGGAAAAAAAGAAAGAAAAGTCAACAGAGAAAGCTTCATGATAAAATGAAAAGCATGGCATATTTAGAACATGCTAATATTAGAATTGACAAAGGGATAATAATTCTAATTTTCAAGCAGGAGTAATTTATCTGTTGTTTTTAAAGCCTTTTTCTTTAAATATATTTTTATCAATTTTTAAAATTTGCATTTCTGGAATCAATGATCAATCTACCTAGATAGTTGACTCTGCTTAAAATATTGATTCAAAAATTGTCAGGAATTTTTTTTTTCCAGTCATTTGTCATCTCTTATTCCTAATAATTGCTTCCATAGATATATTTTCCCTGTTTTTAAGTAACTTCAATTTTCTTTTCCTCATTTATTTAAGGAGAAATTTGTATTCAAATGTATAATTTTAAAAAATCAAACATATATTCAAAAGTAGTTTATTATTTTCATCAATTTGAATGTACTGACTAGGCCTAATATTTAAAATATTTAGCAAAATACTTGTTAACTAGATTAATTTGAAAACCATTCATTTGGTATTGAGACTTTGGAATACTATGTCTAACAAAATAGCACTTTAAAATATCTGAAATTACATTTTCCTTAGATCTCAAGTTAAGTTCTTTCAAAATTTTTCAAAATATACATGCCAAGGCTACAAGATTAGTTTTGTTATTGTCCTAAAATTATTATGTATATAATAAAAAATTATGCACTTTAGAACAGTTAAAATTTTTATTTAAAAAATTTGTTTTCAGGTATTTTTCTCTTTTCTAAAGCAACAAAACTAAACAAAAATTTACCCAGAAACCTTTCAAATCCCCAGGCTTGATTTTGAAAATACCCAGAGTTAAAAACTATAAAATTTTCCTATGAGTTCCTAGAAGAAACTTCAAACTTCTTTATTCTCAGAAAAGTGAAAAGAATGAGTCCTTTCAAAATACTGTTTAACACTTGATATATTTCTCTAAGACAGTATAATCACCCCTGCAATGAACAGCTTTTACAACCCAGAGTAATGATGAATTGAGTTATAAAATAAAATTATCAGAGTAAAATAGACAGTCATTTGATGTTACATTATTGTGACTATTTTTCATTATAACAAGGAATCTTTATGTACCAAGCCTTAGTTTTATTTGTTCCATCTTTTTTTTTTTTTATTTGAGTGGAGTCTCACTCGGTCGCCCAGACTGGAGTGCAGTGGCTGCTCCCGGCTACCGCAGCCTCACCTGCTGGGCTCCGGCGATCCTTCCGCCTCAGCCTTCCAAGTAGCCGGAACTACAGGCATGTGCTACCACGCCCGGCTGATTTTTATTTATTG
>NW_007256285.1:101169-105600 GCF_000164805.1 Carlito syrichta | reverse complement strand
TTCCGAGTCTCGAACCCGCGGGCTCAGGCAATCCACTCACCTCAGCCTCCCAAAGGCGCGGGATTACAGGCTGAGCCACCGAGCCCGGCGTTTGTTCCATCTTTTAGAAAAGATAATTGCTTAAAAGAATGTAAATTGCTTTTGTTTTCAAGAGCTAGACTTTTCAAAGGCAGATTTTCAACATGCGTAACTATAAGCTTAGTTAGCTGATGGGTTACTTGGCTACCAATATTTGTGTGATTATGGGTACAACTATGAATGAGCTATGTTGTGGATTTCTAAACATAATTATTTTTCTAAATTATTTTGTTTTTTCCCTAAGTCAGTCTCCATTTTTTAAAATTCCTGGTAACAAAGTATGTGTTTTCTCCCACCAGGTCAGCTGTCGGCCCCATTGCCATCTCCACCTCCTCCAGGAAGGCCAGAGGTTGAGGTGGAGCTGATGGAGTCCAGGCTTTTCTGTAGGTGTGCTTTCGATGTTTCATCTACAAGTAACCCAGTGGGATTCCTCATAGCGTGGTCTAGACTTTCTTCTCAAGAAATCAAAGAGGAGCTGAAACAAGAGACCACAGTTCAGCCATTCTCTCTCTTAGAGCTCGATGGCATAAATCTCAGACTTGGTGATAGGGTATGTTCAAAATCAAATGTATTTTTTTTCTTTTCATGAATGTATTGATTTTCAAACATAGAATTTTTTTTATCTTATCCTAGTAAACTTTGTCTCCAGAATATAAAGCATGAATAGTTTTATTTTGTTTTTCCTTGACAATTGTGCTAATGCTGCTGATAAATGGATGTTAGTCTTCTTGGTAACTATGTATGGATATCTCATTTTAGCAATTTTCTGATGATTATTAATGAATCTTTACAGATATATGTCTTTTCAGGTTTTTAAATCATATATTCTTATTATAGAAAATATTTAAATCTTTTTAATGACATCCCCTTTTATCCACTTTTGAATACATCTTCAGTACGAAGACACAAAGTCTACTACATTTTAATTCATAATGAGGTCTGAATAAGTAAAATTTTATGATAGCACTTTTCTCCAATTTCAAGCAATTTTAAAGTTATTTAGGTCTTTGATTATCACTTTTGCACTGCTGATCATTGGTTACAACAAAAAAATTTAAAGATAATGACTTACATATTTTCTTCAAAATGTTATTCATAAATGATTATCTGTTGACTGTTTCCATAGATATTCTGCAGTGTTTCCATCTTTTTCTTGGAGAAACCCCATGTACAAAGTTTAGCAATCGAAAGCCAAGAATTTTTTGCAGGCATTAAGGTATGTAGCAGTGGAGATGGATTGAAAGGATTATTCCTCTGGAACTCTGTTCCCTAAACTATGAGCTTTCCATGCCAACTCCTGCACCTCATCACAGACTGGATCAGAATAGTGAGGGCCAGTAGTCTCTATATTCGAAGAATAAATCCAATAATTCAAATGCACAACAAAGTTTGAGAATCATTGCTATTGAACTAAGATGGGGATATACTTGTGCTATTTAAAGAAATAGTTCAAATTATGGCAGGATGCAGTGACTCAAGCCTGTAATCCCAGCACTTTTGGAGGCCGAGGCAAGTGGATCGCCTGAGCTCAGGGGTTCGAGACAAGAAATCAAAAAATTAGCCGGGCATGGTACACACGCCTATAGTTCTGGCTACTTGGAAGGCTGAAGTGGAGGGATCGTGGGAGCCCAGCAGTTTGATGCTTGGGTGACCTTGAGTGTGCCACTGCACTCCAGCCTGGTTGATGGAGGGGACTCCAACTCAAAAAAATAGAAAAGAAAGAAATAGTTCAAATTAGAATAAAGTAAAATCTCTAGTTCCAAATTTTATTTCATGATGTAACTAAAGTTAGCATATCAATATTTAGTTATCATGTGTTTTGGAACACAAGTACCAGGGCAAGTAGCTGGCCTCTGACTTAGATTTGACCCAGAGCTCTGTGTTTTATGGGCTGCAAAGCGTGAAGGAACTAAACAAGGCAGTACTTTTGTTTGTTGTTGGTAGCATGGGGATCCCAGAAGTGATGAACCATACCAGTAGATGAGCAGAGGTGACAAGAAATTCCTAGTATTGGAAGGATTGTTACAATATCAAGAGGTCTAGGCAGGCAAGTGCTGTGCACCTGGGAGGTCTCAATCACAGGACCGGAGTCTGACCTGGATGCGTTCTTAGTTCAAGGACTAGATGAGATAATGGAGAGATTATGAGATGAGGACTCAGGAATGAGCAGAATAGATCTTGTTCCTGAATAAAGGCCATGTGTACACAATGGAAACCAGAAAAAAGGAGTGAGAAGAGTGAAGCACATTGTCAGAATAGCATAACCACAGTGTGAGGGGAAGCAGAATTAAAACCTTGGGAGCACAGGAATCTTTTGATCTACATTAGTCAGCATTTAGCAGATAATGTCAAGAGCCAGTGGTTAGCTCCCCGGTACTGTTTCTGATTAAACTGACAGAAAGGATATTCAGTACAAGAAACATCTGTTTTGAGAGCTCGCCAAGACTTGAGACTGCTTAAAAATATCTGCCTCAAAAAGGAATTAACTTGTGACCTGGAATAGGGCCAGTCCTAGATTGCAGCAGTATTCAGTAAGCCCAAATGCAGAAAGCAGAGGCCAAGAAGTAAGCTGAGGGTGTACATATTTCAGGTGGCAACAATCATTTGACTTGTGTATTTAAAAATATTTAAATTTCTAATTGAGATGGTGAGTATTAATCTCTAAGATTAGCCAGACTCTTCCATGGGTGTGTCAGTAAACATAAGCAAACAAATGGAAGAAAATAGGATTCTTCCTTTCTCCCTCATTCTCCCGGCCCGACGCAGAACCAGAAACACATCAGTAGGCGTGGCTGTGATTTACCACACATGCACTGGGGAACCAAATTGGGTCTAGACTTGGAGTCATACAGCAGTGCCATGTACATATCTGTGTGCTGCTTGTATTTTTACAGGGTTTTTCTTTCTTTCTTTTTTTTTTTTTTTTAAGCCAGAGAGAGTCTCACTCTGTTGCCCAGATTGGAGTGCAGTGGCATGCTCACGGTCACTGCAGCCTCCACCTGCTGGGCTCAGGCAATCCTTCTGTCTCAGCCTTCCTGGCAGCTAGAACTATAGGCATGTACCACCATGCCCAGCTAATTTTTCTAATTTTTCTTGATTTATTAGAGATGAAGTCTCACCAAGTTGCCCAGGCTGGTCTCGAACCCCTGGGCAACCCTCTCACTTCCGCCTCCCAAAGTCCTGGGATTATAAGCGTGAGCCACTGTGCCTGTCCAATGGGGCTGATTTTAATTGGTCTTGTTTGGTTTAAAAATTCCAGGATTGATGTTATTACCAGCTCACTTAGCAAAAAAGTGAGCTGTTGAGAGAATGCCCATTCAACATGATACCTTAGAAAACAAATTGCATTTTAACATAACTTTTCTACCTATTTTCTTATACCAGCTGCAACCTGAATCAAGCACTATATCAGAAGATGGGAAAGAATACCAGTTGAGGATAGAAAGCACCATTCCAATAATTTGTTCTGAATTTAGCGAGCTTGATCAAGAATGCAAAATCTCATTAACACTGAAAACCGTTGATCAAGGTAATATACTAAGTTCATTTAATTGTATTATTAGACTTCAAACGATGTTGGGAGCCGGCCATGGAGGCCCACTGAGCATTAGGGATCAGGAAGGACCGTTGACTTAGAGACCACTAGGATGCGTTCGGGAGCTATTGACCCCATTTCCTCCCCCTTTCTACTCAGCACTAACCATTAAGCTCCTGTGAGCTCAAAACATAAAAACTCTGAGACCAGGACGAACACAAGCTAACTTTAGAAGCTCATTGCTCCCGTTCTTCCACAAACTGCAGTTTTGGCTTTCACACAACTTATAATTCAAACTCGTGTCACATTTAAGAGCCTTAGTATTGGTCACAGGCTTCTGGGTCATGATCTTAGGATTTATTGAAGGTGTAAATTATAGAATACAGTTTTAGAAGACAACCATTTTGTTGAAAGAATGCGGCTGGGTTACTTGCAGGTTGCCCACTGTGAACTTTGGACTGGGCCACACTCCAAACATTCTGGGATGGGCCACTTTCATTTGTAAAGTAAATACTTAAGCTTCTATAGAATTGTTTAACTTGGCATAAATCAATCAGCTTAGGATGAAAAAGGTTTATAGAATATGTCAGTCACAGATTAGGTTATCCTTTGTTATGGGATTTTAAGATTATCATATGAAAAGGGTTTAAAGGCAATCATTGATTAAGTTTTCATGGATTAAGGTTTCTGGTGAGTGGGGCACGCCCCTCCCACATCTGACTTTGTGTATAAAAGACCTGTTGTAATTCCCAATAACACACATCACTTCTGCACTAGACTGGAGTCCAGTCTCTTTCTTTCTCTCTCTCTCTTTCTCT